>NC_051163.1:106879085-107082287 GCF_013339745.2 Dermacentor silvarum
GTAAGGGCACTGCTTGCAATGAAGGCTTCTCGCCCGTGTGGGTGCGCACGTGAGTCACCAGGTCCACCTATCGGCCGTCACGTAAGGGCAGGAAGCGCACTTACAGGGCTTTCGCCAATGGTGTAAGCCTGTATCTTCGGTGCCCCTTCTGCATGACTCGAGCGAGCAGGTGCGCACTTGTAGACCTTATCTCCCATTCTCGCCGCCTCCTGGTGGGCCAGTGGGTCCTGGGGTGGCTCTGTTGCACCATGCATATAAGAGTCAAACTCTAGGAGTATGCTCGGATCCCTCCTGACACCGTGCTCACTCATGCCGTCCTCGAAAGTGCATCAAGTGACATCTGGGCCTGGTCCAAGCTGCAGCCATTGCGTCAGATGCTGTGAACAATAAGTTTGCACATTAAGTGTATGCATTCATTATAGGTAAACTAAAAAATACTGCGGGCCTTCTGCAGCTCTCAGGGTTGCCACAAATAAGTACAGTGAACCAAATTACCTTTGTCTATAAAAGATGGTTCAAAATTGTATACACAGATATGTCAACCTAGTAAGCTAGACTGCATGCAGCAAAGAGTTCCGCTCATTACTAGGTCTTTAAAAAAATAATTGACACACTTCTGTTAGGTTTCATGCAGTGCTACAGTAGCAAAAACATCCAATATGCTAAATCAGCAATGACTGTCAAAAAAGGCATTAAAATATCCCTAATTAGGTACAAAGTGTGTTAATATGCATCATGCATTGCAATTACTTTTAGTTATGCTGTAAACATGTCAATTTAAGATTATTGTTACTAAATTGTCGTGAAATCATCCATACTGGTAAACCCATGGCTCAAGCTAACTGCAAACTGAAGTATCTGCCATGTCTAAGCATAATGAAGCTGCAAAAATGCTGTCCCTGACTAAGTAAACTGCTAGCACCTTCGTTTTCCAACACAATAAGCACTTAGGATGGCAATTTTTCATAAGAGTACACATTATGTTCTGAAACAAATTTTAATCATTTCTCTACTACTTCAACCGTGAATGTTGTTTTTGTTATTAAATGGAAACATCTTTCAATATAAATGGCATAAAGTCCACCCAGGTGACAGGGATGTTAAGTGAACTCATAAATTCAGCTTTGATCCATGGAGACACCACCAGGCTGTGCATAGTATAAAAAGTAAAGCTCCTAATCAGCGAATTCCTTGAACTGCAGAGGATAACAGGTTAGGAGATATTTCAATCTAGTTAATTTTACTTATCACTACTTTGCTCATGCTAAAGTGCAAGTGTAATCGGCCCAAAGGATGCCAGTAAATGAAGTTCACTATGCTAGCACATAATACATTGAAGTAACAATAGGAAGTACTTAGAATATATATCTTACAGAACATCACCGCAATAAAGTACACAACAAGAAACTCTGGTGTAATTAGATGAGAGTAGCATTATCCAAGATATCACAAATTGTTTCAAAGGAGATGAAACTATGCACACAAGGTGAATGACCAAAGATTGAGATTCCCGAGCAAAGAAATTATATGGTATAATGTTAAGGACCAGAAAACAGGTGTTAGGATTCCTGAAGAAAAAAGTTATGCTGCAATGCAGTCATTATTGAAATAGCTCTTAATCTATCACCAATTAAAATCAATACAAAGCACCGTCATACAGTACAAGCAAGAAGAAAAACAGCACTCTACATGTGGCAGTATAAAAAAACAGTTTCTATCAACAAAAAATTGAAGGATGGGGCAATAATTTTCTGTTGTCATACCATTACAAGAGCCATCAAGCATTCAGAAAAAAACATGGTTAAGAAAAATAAAAGTTGAAATGCAAAACTTTTCACATATCAGTAAAAATGCTCTTCACTTTCACATTTCGTAGACTGGATGTTCAGTTTTAAAGTTTTACGGAATTTTAAATATCGCCTGTGGCAGGTAGCATAATTCGGATGTTGAGCTGGGAATTTCAAACAGGCGGACATTAGTAGCACGAGAAATTAAAACACATTTTCAACTGATTAACAAAAATTGTCTAATGAACTTCTAGTCAATTACTTTACAACACATATTGCAATTTACGAATTGTAGTTGGTGAGTTTGCAAGATGGATCCACTTGAAAGAATTTCCAGGATGAAAACAGTTTTGAGACATTATTTCCCAAAATGTGGGATGAACTACATGGGCATTCCAGTTACTTTTGTGCTTTAATGATAAAACAGCCAGTTTGGTAAAAAAGTAAGTGGAACAACAGTGCATTTTACGGCGAGTTTGACAGCACATTTTGAAACTGGTGTCATCCTGGAACTTCATTTCAAGTGAATGTGTCTTGCAGGCTCACCGGCTACAATTCGTAATTGCAACTTTTGTTGAATATTTGAATGTTTTGATTTCCCTGCTACTAACTAATGTCCGAATCATCGAATAACCCAGCTTAATTATAACAATTATGCTACCTGCCACAGGCGATTCCTAAAACTTCCGTACAGCTTAATTGTGAACACCCTGTATATTACAGGAACATGAGAGATACACTTTGTCATAATTCAGGAGAAGACTTTATACAATGGCAGTTGATCCCGCACAGAGCAGCAGCCCCTGGGAAGACAAAATAAATGCAAGTAAAACACAAATTTTCACAATTCCTTCTTGTGAACAAAAGGAGCACTCACTCTGCTCAAAAGATGTGAATCATAATGCCATGCTGAATTACTACCTTCACTCAGCAGCAGCTACATCAAGAACGAACAGTGTGTGCTTTCACAACACTGGCAATGTCAAATGGCTCCAGCCTTGCTCTCCGCCCCACTTTTTACCCTAGCCAGTACCACGACAAATGTCCTTTCTGTGGTGGACACCCAAACCTCTACCATTCTACGTGGGAATGCTCCAAACCACTCGGCCTACCTAGAATACCCAACGCCTCCCCATCCAGTGGCAAGCCGCTCTTTCCAGCACAGCCTTCGATGACTAGCGATACCTGATCGACCGCGCCAGCCGGATCACAGCAGCAAATGAGGCCCTGGACTGTGGGCTCTACCCTCTGGGACTTTGTTACAAAACACCAAATAAAGTTTTCTACTACTACTACTGCTACACTTAGAAATGCGTGCATCATGCCCATCTTTTCAGCTGTAAACAAGTGAAGGACAACTGCAATGACAGTGATATGGTGGATGCACACGTCAGTGAGAGGACAGTAGATGAATTGCACAGGTCCAAAGAGCACAGTGGGCACTCATTCTGCTTTACCATCTGCTGGTGCACAGGGTAACTTGATGAGAAAATAAATTTGATCATTACTGCCATACAGCTGTGTCACTACAACCTTGCTGGTCAATGTTTTAAAATAAAAAGAAACATGAAGTTGAGCTAGCAACGTAAATATTGTAATGAGTAGTCAGTCTCCAATGAGCAGAAGCCTGGAAAGCAGGAACAAAGGCAAAACAAAACATAAGCTACCTCGAAATTCTTACACTTGCACCTATTATATCGTGGATTTCAACAGTGTCCTTTCATGACGTAATAGTTCCACGAAAACCGCTAGGTAGAGAGAAGTATAAAGAGAAAGTGAGACATCCGCATTTGGGTGGATGTCCCATTTTCCCTTTAATTACTTCTCTCAACCTAGACGATTCTCGCGGAACTATTATGTCATACACTTGCCTTGCTTCAAGTTGTTGACAAATTTTGGACTTTGCCCTGCCATCTGCTAGCCGCCTGATTAGTCAGATGGTAAGAGCGGCTGCGCTGGAAAGGTGTGGTCTGGGTTCGAGTACCGGATCAGTGACAAATTTTCTTCAACTGCGAGGCTTTTTCTTTCGAGGAACCCGTATGGGTTTCCTTGTAGCATTGCTACGTTTGGGCGGATGTCTCATTTTTACTTTTAGTATCCGTTCATGTAACAGTCTGGCAACACGGAGCATACAAGGTCTCAAAGGTAGGCAAAAAATATATATATAGCTAGCCAGCTTTCAGAAACTCAGCTGGCACAGGAACGACAAAATGCATAAAAATGCGGCAAGATGCACAATGTCGCTCTTATGTCACTGATGCCACAATTTTTGTGCAACACTTCAGAAAAGCTTGTTTTTCTATTTCTCTGCTAATAACAAGCTGTTCCTTTTTTTTGTCTCAAAGAAATGCAAATAAGTTTGAAGAAAACTCTGTCAAACTATACTTATTGATGTTTTTTAGTGGCTTTTTAATAATTGCAAATGAGCTCCTAATACACATGAAACAGAAAAAGTGAGCAGAATGTCGTTGCAATGCCAGCACCACAGCGGACGAAGTGGCAGAAGCTCCTCTCAATGCTCTCCCTAGGCCTGTGCAATGCATCAAAACGTTGCTCCTAGCGCCTGTGCTAGGATGGCAGGGAGCTTGAGCAAGCTTACGAATTACCACCAAGTTTAGTCCCCAGTACAGTGTACAACATTGCCTTAAAGGCCACTAGGGAGTTTTAGGTATTATACACCCAGTTAAGGGACCAAACTGCCAGCTGCCAGAAAATATTTGAAAAAAAAATATAGAAACGAACGGAAGCAAGGCTTGGTGCTTTGGATACACAAAGATGCTTGGGTACGTTATTCTAAACTCCCTGCTGTTGAGGATTTTGAGTCTCGCCCTGATGAGACCATGACACGCAAAATGACAGCTAGCAGCAAATGAGTTAAGGCATACTGAAAATAAAAGAATTAGGTCAGCACATAGCCCCACTCACTCTCCAAGTATGTGATATCGAACATAGATTGTGACATCTCAATAGCTGGGCATGCATGCGTAACAGGTGACCTTGCACACACTCATTTAACAAAGTTACATTTATGTACCTCTCATCTCTGGCAAATGCATATCTGATGGTGGGATCGAACCTGTGTTCTAACGCAGCACTCCAATGCTCTGATTATTAAGCCACAATTGCCCGAAAGTTTTTCTCACAATTATGTTGCTCTTTCAACCGTATGGTGCATGTGTCCTGTGCCAGTCTCCTGCATTATTCCTTCGCGACTGCAAGTGCTTGGAGATGCTGTGTTAGACTGCACAGCATTCAGGATCGGCACACATTTTTCATCAGACAAGTACTAACAAAGTGTGTGAGGTCTATCTATAATCGTGAGGCTTATAGCGCATGAAAAGGACAAGGACGAAGGAAGAGGTGACACACACAGGTGCTAACTTGCAACAATATTTATTTCGAGAAAAGGACCCACACATATATACAACTTTTTCGCATACATCATCATACATGCGCCGTTTACAAAAATACCTTACACACCATTACGCAGGTAAGCTAACTCTTTGCGGGAAAGGGCAATAGATGGTTGTGAAAAACAGTTATCCCCGAGCCTATCAATCATTTCTGCTTCGATAATTTCACGAGTTAATGTTCCTCGTGCTCTTCCCACGATGGAGCAGTCTCTGTATGCTGGAGCACACGTCGGGCGGTTACCTTCATTAACATGTATAACATTAACATGGATAACTATATATGATGTACGCAAAAAAGTTGTATCTTTGTGTGGGTCCTTTTCTCGAAATAAATATTGTTGCAAGTTAGCGCCTGTGTGTGTCACATCTTCCTTCGTCCTTGTCTTTTTCCTGCGCTATAAGCCTCACGATGTCATACCAATAAGCCCAAATCACTGCATTACAGCTATCTATAATGCTATTGCATTAAATACTGCACCCTGAAACTTTACTCTGATGCTTGTTTGAACGAACCTGTTCAATAGTGGGGATGTCATTATACATTGGCTTCCTCTGTTCCTGCAGTTGCTGTGGCTGTCGCATGCGAGTGTAGCCCGAAGAAATGCATGCAGAACTATTTTTTAAGTGAGTCAAATCACTGCATTGCAGCTATCTATAATGCTATTGCATTAAAATACTGCACCCTGAAACTTTTACTATGATGCTTGTTTGAACGAACCTGTTCAATAGTGGGGATGTCATCATACATTGGCTTCCTCTGTTCCTGCAGTTGCTGTGGCTGTCGCATGCGAGTGTAGCCCCAATAAATGCATGCAGAACTATTTTTTTAAGCGAGATAGAAATCTGGGGACTGTGCCTAGGTACTACGGAGGAGTACAAGCGTTGCTCCGTTCGTCACTAACTGATGGCAATGCGAACCACATGAAAACCAGCGCTGAACCTCCACTGAAACAAGATCCCAACAGCCGATACAGAGTTCGAAATAGGGAAGCGTACAAAACAAATTCCTATTAACGTGTCATTATTCATTAGTCAGCGGCTGCTAAAGCGGCACCTACCTAAGCCCCCACCCCTGCAAAAAAGGGGGAAATGATAGCAAAATGCAGATTTAAAAAAATAAACATGCGACAGCATGCTGCACAAACGTGCACGTTTGTAGGTGGCAGACTCAAAAGCAGCCTGGGTTCTTGTCCCACAGAACAAGCACAGAAATGCAGAAGAGAAATGGCAGCAAGCCAATGCTGCACAGTTACAGCCATGCATACACATCAGGGGAGAGAAAATTAGCAGAGGAAGTAGGCTGGTGCAGGTATGCAAATTATGCTTAGGGTGTGCTTGCCGCAGCCACTCTAGGTTGCAATTACCATGGCATTAATGTAGTGCCAACTCAGTTGCAACATAGGAGAGCTGAACATTAGAGAGACAAAAGTGCACAGTAGAATGAGGGATGCTGAAGTGGGGGGGTGGGGTATCGATTAGTTTTGATCACCTGGGGTTCTTTATTAAGTACTTAAAGCACAGTAGATAAGCGTTTTTGTATTCTGCCACCATCAAAATGCAGCCGCCATGGATGGGAGTCAAATCTGCATGCTCACCAGCGCAACGACAGCCACTGACCAACCACGGCAGGTGATAAGAAAGTTGGCACTCCTGTTTACCTCACACCATGGTTGCAACCCCAAACATAGCTGCAATAGATGGCAACACATCTACCCTTCTGTGAGAGATCTTCAGGAAAGATTCACTTTTTGCAAAAGCCCTTCTCATGGGGACCTTCATTAAACACAGGCACACAATCCATACAGTGCTACCACAAATACAGAAGTGACTTGACGACAGCTCAAAGCTTGCAACACTAAAACTTCGCAGTAGCGACGATTTATACACTAGTTTTCATTAACTACCCTGAAGTCTATATTATTACAAAGTGCTACAATAAACAAACATGGAGATGCAAATATACACATGAAATCGTACACAAGCACTATGGTTAATCCCAAGCTCTGTAAAACGCAATTGCTCATTCATACTTGCGCATTTAAAATGACAAAATTGAGCAACAGTGACCAAATAAATTAGTATGGAAACTTGTGACCCAAGCATATGCCATGCAGCTCCTGAAAAAAAAAGGGTCAATGGTTAATTACATCACAGCATAGCACACAATCTCTGCCATACTAGCAATTAGAAGTTCAAACAAAGCACATAGAATGTTAGACCCTTAGAGACAAAATCTAGTTAGTAGATGACAGTTTCAATCAGCAACAAGAAAAGACATTATGAAGAAATCGAGCATTTGCACTGAAATTCCACACAGCGGCAGTATTATTCATTACCATGCTTCGTTGCTAGAAGTGCAACAGAGATTCACTAGAGTTCTGGTCACATAGCTGACGCAACTTTTGTTACTAGCATGGTATCTTATGCAGCCTTTTGGCAGGAATCCTGCATGTGCACACCTTGAGACTGTGTTTACTATAAAGTAGGACTGACACACTTCCATTTCTAGTCTCTGACTGCTACAGAAAGAGGCTGAATGTAAAACTTCAGCAAGCCTCAAACTGTTGCAACTTGAGCCAATGAGCAGTAAAAACCAATCAAAACCACCATTATTTAAACAACACTGAGAATAACACGGCTGTCCAAGGAACAATGTACTCCCCATCACTGCATATTACATTTCTTAACACCTTCCTGTAATTTCTCGTGTGTATCATATTTGAAGGTTTTTTTTTTTAATTCTATTTGTATCTTTAGCTTCTCTTTTTTTTAATCCCTTTTCCTACTCATTCTATCTTTTCAACTTCATGTTTCCGTCCTCCTCTCTTGCGAAAATTTACAAACTTGAGAGATGATCACCCAACATCCAAAAATTTTGCAGCAGGCAAGACTTTGGGCATGGCACTGCTAAAAAAAAACATGCACAGTTCACTACCTTTCGGCAATGTGTGTTTTAACCCACCCGATCAGCCAATTACAATGAAGCAACATGAAGATAAAGGCAGTAATGTACATTTGAGCTCAAAATACTGAGCATTAATGACACACAACACCTACAAAACAGTTAGGCTGAAAACAAAACAGATTATCTTCCAGAACCAGCCCATGCCATTTGCTGCACAACATTCTCAGCTGTTTTTCTACAATACCAAGTGCTGTTTAGCAACTGGCTGCTAAAATTCTGAAAGAGGCAGGTTCACTGTCACAAGCTGGCAATGAAAAAGTAGGAAAACTGTTAGTAATTTTAAAGATTTGCCAACCATAAAACTTGAAAAACACAAAGCTGAAAAATAGCAAATACTGTTGGACTAGTAAAAATGTTAAATGTGTACTAAAGATTTCCAGACTTTCCTTTTTTTAGGAACTCTGCTTTATAGCTGCGGCAAAAATGAGCTGCACCACAGAAAAACAGATGTTTATGCAAGTTCTTTCATGAAATATTGATGCAGCAGTAGCCAGAATTTAGGCTGCCATTGTACACTGCTTCTATGAGTGAGCGAGAATAGCTAGGTCGAACTAACCGAGTAAGCCTGAAAAATCAAGCTCTGAAAAATCATTCAATGACTGTATTCGCATTATGTTTCAAACTCAATTTTGCTTTGAAATGGCCAGAAAGGAAAAATCATAAAATCACTGAAGTCTTTACGACAATCATAAACAAGGTCTGAAGGTCCAGAATTTTACAATAAAATCCCCTAATGTGAAAAGCAAAGCACTGACAGCAAATGGAGGTGCACCTCCGTCTAAATGCTGTTTCACTTCAAACGCCCCGAGACACTCTTGAAAGAATGTACCACACTAGCATTTAAGTGTCTTCCTCTTCAAGCTTCCGTTACTGTGGTTTGCTTCTCTCTTTGCTTTGCAGAACAAAAATACTTCTTCAAGGCGGCCCTGTGAAAGTGCAGCCTGTTACTTTCCTTCTAAACAAGCACATGGGTGGAATGATACTTAATCTTATGAGTAGGGATGGGCGAATAGTGATTTGGTCGAATAATTTCGAATCGAATAGTTTGAATAGTATATATTACATATTACAGTAAAACCTAGTTAATTCGAATTTCACGGGACTGAAAAAAAATGTCCGAATTAACCGAATGCCAAATTATCAGGGCATTCAGAAAAACAATAAGCAAATGCTTACTACGACAGCAACATTTTTTTAGTGCAATGGATGAGCAAATCCTTTTGCTATATTTCACAAAAGTAGTGCAGAAGCTGCAATTCTCGTCATCTCATGACTGACTAGCTCTTGCAGCGGCAATCGAGGCCTTGCGACTTCCTTCGCAGCACAGCCGCGGCGCGCGCCATCATTTGCGACATGCTTTGCACTACCGCGCGCACATCCCGATTATTTTTTCGCCAGTAAGCAGACCGCCAACAGATCGCACATCTATTGCGATGTAGCTAAATTCCCTATATCGTAAAAGTACCGCCATCTACTCTTTCCTCCGCCATCTCCTCTCCTAAAGCGCTCGTTTTTTTCTTTACTTTTTGCTTGTGAACGCAAGTCAATAGTGGCGCACCTTGAAAGTCCACGTTGAAGCTTTCAAGCCGGGCATGCGCCGCCGCTGCCTAGCGGCAACTGTGGCTGCGCAGAGTAACATTCAACATGGCTCTGAGGCGGAAAAAGCGAAATATAAAGAAGTGAAAGTGCACGCTATCATCGTCCAATTGGAGATACAGGAGAGAGAGAAGTGGCTTTGGTCAAAGGATGGCGGTACTTTTCTCATATAGGGACTTTAGATGTAGCCAGTACTCTTCATCCTCGACAGCTTTGCACCGGGTCAAACCGAAACCACTGTTTGTCACAACCGCGGCCGCTATCGACACGATTATGAGCTGTGACTTTGCGGTGCTACGCTAGCACAAAAGCGCGCGCATCATGTTGTGAGCAATAACGCGTCATGCCGTGCAAGTGCCGCGAGATGAAGAACCAATCAAAAGCAACGAGGGTGACGTCACGGAGCCATGGCAACCAGACCTCCGCCGCTCCGCGCCGGGTTATCAATCAACGATCGTCTCTCACAGTTCTATGGAGGGATTTCTGGACACTGTCCGATCGTACCCTTTTCGCTCACGGTGATTCCGCGTTCCGAGAGCATAGGCGAGATCATATCGCGCTGCCGCGCGGCGAGACGCGGTTGCCACGGTGGACTTCGCGGTAAGGCGCTGACACGCGGTAACTTGCCGCTCGCGGCATGACGCGCGTTTTTGTTTTTGCGCGCGTTTTTGCCGTACGCGGCCGACGCACGCACCGAGTCAGAACGAAACTACCGTTCCGTGCAACTGCAGACGAAATCGCGGTCGCTATCTATGCGATCATGGGTGGCCACTACGCAGCTTTTTAGGCGCGCGGCCGACATGCGTATTGAGACAAAACGAAACTAATTTTTGCCGCAACCGCTGCAGAAGAAACTGCGGCAGCTATCGACGCTATCATGGATGGCGACTATGAAATCCCGCAGCCAACGCATTGTTATACGCGGCGGTAAACACAATAAAGGCACAAATAGCCACGAAGCGTTCCGTCGTTGCTGTCAATCACGAACGATTTCCGCTGCTGACTGTGGCGATGCGGCGTCCGCCGCTTCGTTTCAGTTGTACGCTAGCGCCGTTTCTGCTCTTTTGCGTCGCACATTTCCGGCTCTCTGATCCAGAGAGCAGAGAAGATGGCAAGAGCCAGCGGAGCCCTGGACTAGGGGCCCCGACCATTAGCGATGTCCCATTGGGGCAAGACAAAACTATCTTTGGATTAAAGTTTATCTATCTATCCGGCTCTCTAATGCAAAAACGTATAGCCTTCAAAATTTACAGTTGATGTGTGGCAGCCATGACGTGAAGCATAGCCTCCGAGATGTGTACCGGCAGTCAGTGCCTTTTGGCTGCCTATTCGGAAGCGCCGAATTCGAAAATATCGAATACCTGAATTCGAATTGAAGCAAATAACAAATATAGAATTATTCAATCAAATATTCGACAATACCGAATATTTGCCCATCCCTGCTAATAAGACACCGCCATTAATGTCGTTATATGACTAGCAAGGAGATACTACAGCGAAAACTCGTTATAACAAAGTTACATCCTGTACAAAATTATTTGTTATATCCAATATTCATCATGAGCATATATATTCTTTACTAGCCAATATCAGCAAAATGTTACGTTTACGTTACTGTATCCGTGATCATTGCATCAACGCATGACTTGTTATGTGCGTATAGTTCATGTGTGATGTACTTTTGCAGATGTTTGCATACTTGTATTTTTTTACCTTGTTCTTTTTTCTTTCTTTCATTTCTTGTGTATTTCATTTTAACTTGTTCTCTGTGATATAATCATTCCTATCATATGCCCTTGACAGGAGGCCCCAATACAATCACTTTTGAGTTTGAGTTTATTTTCACCACAATCATTTTACATTTCTCTGACACCAATATGTACAGAAAAAAAACTGTGGCGTGGCAGGCAGGAAAAAGCTGCGATTTGAAACACAGCTTGACTGGCCCCTACTCCCGGCGAAACAAGGTGGCAAAGTCTCAGCATTAAAAAATGTACTACATGTTACAAAATACAATGCATGTTACAATACACATAAAAGTCCATTTATCCATTGAAAGTAAGCTACAAGAAATACAAAATATACAACTGAAAATTTTTGCTGGCATTAGCTCATACAGAACAATGCATTTTCAACAATACTATCAAGACAACATATTAAACACGTCATTTCACGAAAGAAGGCACAATCACTCCGATTCAACATTCAATTCATTTAGTGTGTGCGGAATTTAGTATTTGAAATTTAGCATCTGAAAACAATAGTTTATTCGGCACCAGGGAATGTTCCAGTACTCACTGTTCCCAGTGAATCAGGACCAGGCACTTCGCTCTAGACATGCTATACGTGTGAGGTTTTCATTCGCTTTGGTAATTTCAGTTTTATGAGCAAGTGTCAAAACATATTTGCACATACTATCCAATCTTACAGTTTAAATTTGTGAAATAAAGGTGAAGTATGAGTATTAAATTTGACGCTTGCAATAGAGCGCAATGCATTCTTGAAGTACGAGTGATTTTTGTTTAGTCCCAGGTACCCATACCCCACACGAAGAGCCCGTACCATGTGAAGTGAAAAGTGCATTATATATTATCAATTCTGACTAACTTGTAGGAACGACTGACACCTCCTATACGTTTTTTTAACCATCACTTTGAGAGGCCAGCACTTATGATGACCGAGGATCTGGGAAACTGCACCGTAGCTCGCTGCCACAATGTCTATGAGCCGACAAATCCCGGAAGACAGGACCTGCAGGCCCTCTTAAATGCGAGGCCGGTTGGAAGGTCTCTGTGTAACTAGAAGTGGCCTGGCACTGTCCCCAAATGAAATGGTTGTGCGGTCGTTTAAGAAGTACTTAATCTCAAGTGAGCTCGATGGCGCAGATGACTTCATTCTTGAACGAACACTTTAGGAGACAGTTTCGCTTTTACGAGATTCTGCTTGCCGCAGCACCGAACCCCTCGAAGTATACGGTCGATAGCTCTCTTGGGACTCACAGTGAGCTTGGGACAGCACCAGAAACACTTGTCGGGAACACTTTCAGTGCAAAAGCATGCGAAATTTTCCAAAAGTCAAACTCAAACTATCTTCAAACATGATCACCGGAGAATACCGCACAAGGAAAGCTGTCTCCACCTCATTTCTGAATTGCAATTTCTTGAATAAAGGTACCCTTTCTTTTACCGTTCCTCTCGCATTACATTCTCGCTTTTTTTTTTATTTCGTATGCCAGGAAAGCCGAATCTTGTTGTCACATTACATTCGAGTAAATACGGTAACTAGTGTTGGGTAGATGCAGTTAAAATCCATCATGTCAAAGGATGCTGGTGTGGTAAATCTAAAATGGCATCAAAACTCATCTTTCTCATTTTTTGTCCTTTCTGTCAATCTAAGCCTCCACTGACAATGAGACTGGTTTATTTGCTATTCCATAAATGTGAGCTGCAAGTCTAAGTCAACCTAACATTTCACTTTAGTGCCCCTTTCTTACAGTATGGTTATACTAAAGTGATCACTTCCTCTGGAACTTTAAACCGTACAGACTACAAAACATAATCCACTTATTCAACCACAGCAGCGTCATGACAAGGCACAACTTATTAAATTGTTTCATAATCGATGATGGCCTTCCAGCAGGGGAAGGCTGCAGTGAAAATAGACTGGACACAACTTATTGATTGGCCACCAAATACAGCACTCTCGTTGATATGATCCCTTTTAATATGATTACTGGTGCCAACGTTCGCGATTTCAAACACAGAAAATGACCCAACCAGTTAAGCTTCTTTTTTACTAGTTATTACATTCTGGGAAAATGCGACCTTTCAACACTAACGTTCAATACATCACCAAACTGCAATCGTATCATACTAATCCCATGTGAACAATAAAAGGTGTGAGGCACGCATAATCGAGCAGTAGGCGCCCGCCAGAGCAGCTTCTCTGTACTACTCGCCTGCCTGTGTCACGTGAAAATGCCAGCATGCACTCAGTTTCCTCTTCCGATACTAGGCAATCCCCTTGGAGGTTGTCGCATGTAGCATTCACAGCTCTCGCCGCCAACCCCATCGTGATAAACATCTTCACCTATCCTTTTCACAGTGCATGTGGCGTAGTGTCATTAGAAGCGTACTGCACGCCTTTAATAGGCAATAACCCAAACACGCTGCCATTCCCTGCTGCGGGCGGCTTGAAATGAGCGCCATGTTTTGCTCTGGCAGCACTTTATGCCGGTGTCGCCTACCAGCTCGCTTTCGTTTCAGTTTAAAACACTACGCAATAGGAAAACAAGAAAGTGTCTTGGGTCGCTCGGGTCTCACCAGCTAAATGCACATCGATGTCTCATGACACAATTCTCACAGAGCGGGCACATAAAAATTTTCTGCCAAATGCCCGCCCGAAAAAGCTGCTGACCCAGCCTGAATTCGAAGAAGCGCTAAGGCAGGCATGTCGAAGCTGCAAAAGCAACAACACAAGTCACAGGTCCCTCGGACCCCAACAGCTCGCTGATCGACGCCTCGTGCTACAACCATCACGCAATGCTTCGTATTACATAGATTTCAACTGCAACTGAATTTGCCAGAGTTTCGTGTCGTACGTTTTCTCAGTTATTATGTTTTAACAGAACGTATGAACACGGTTCTACTGTATTAAAAAACCTATACTTAGGCAGCCTTATTGCAGTACAGCTACAACTCCTCTTTTAAACTAACTTTTTTTTTTAATCACCTGTGGCAGATAGGACAATTCATCCTGGAGTTGAATTACTCAAAGAAGGAGGCATTACTTGCATGAGTAATCGAAATGCATAATCAAATAAGAAAGTTTCACCTGATTAGGTATTTACCTAATTACTTAACAGCACATATTGGAATTTACAAATTGTATTCAGTGCAGTTGCAAGACGAATCCACTTGAAACAAATTCTGAAAATGACACGAGTTTCGGGTCAGTTTTGTTCTGTTTCATACCGATTTTCTGCCAGTACTCTTCTCTCTAAAACAAGGAACAGCATGTACAACCAACATCGCAGTACATTCCCCTTAGGACAAGCTTGCTTAACCCAAATTTTCAGATATGAGGTACAATTTTAAGCATTTGGTTGGTTTCCCATAGACCTAGTGCAAAAAAAAACTGCTAATTTGGTAAGCCAGAACTTTACTACGTTTTCTGCTTAGGCAGCTGTGCTCAGGTGGTTTGAAAGCAGCGATTGATGATAAGCACCAATAAACCGAGCTTAAAAATTTTAGCCGTATTCTGGTTGTAATAATACAGTGGCAGGTAAGTGCGGGACGTACTTAGAAGTGTCTAGTAGGTATCACACCCCAATTTAAGGGTCTTTATTTCACAGAGCCTCTGTCTGTCTAGTCTGCCAAAGAAACCCCAACTCTGAGCCGTCATTGTCGCTGCCGCTCTTGCCACAGTCATACCAAATGGTGTTGTCCTCCGTTCAGTCAAGCGCATTCAACAGCCCCATCTTGTCGAAGCTGTGGATTACAATGTAGTGCAATACCATGCCCCCAATGGTAGTATCCAGTCACAGACTATTTCTAGAGAGAGAGAGAGAATAAACTTTAATCAAAAGAGCACGCGAGCGTAGGTAGCTCCTCCGCTCTGCAGTGGGTGGTCCCCTCAGTCCAGGAGTCCAGCTGGCCTTAGCTGCCCTTCTCGCTCGGTTGACCAGGTTGAGCTGGTCTGTCGAGTCGGAGCTGGACAGCGCTGCCTCCCATTGCCGTATGGTGGGGTGTGTTATGGGTGTTAGCTGTGGTGTGTTTGCGCAAGCCCATACCATGTGGTAAAGCATTGCACATTGATCGCAGTGTGGACATTTATAGGAATAGAGCGCAGGGTGTATGGCGTGGTAAAGACTCAAATGTGGATATGTGTTTGTTTGGAGTTTTCGCCATATTACGGCTTCCTTTCGCATCAGAGCATTATGCGGTGGGGGTAGTGTTCTTCATGAAAGGCGATAGTGTTGTAGGATGTGCGTGTAGGTTAATGGTATGGGCTCTGGTTGGAACTGCTCGGCGCGGTTATCTCGCGGCTCCTGGTGTGCATGCGCTCGGGCGTAGGCGTGCGCCTGCTGATTGCCGCGTAAGGACTCATGCCCCAGAGTCCACACGATTTGTATGTATGGTGGCAGCTGGTGTGCTCCATTCAGAATGCGATGTGCAGCTCTGGAAATTTTGGCTCTGGAATAATTTCTGCATGCCGTCTGAGAGTCCGTCAGAACTATCACGCAATCCCTGTGCGGTCTCGTCGTCGATGGCTAACGCTATCGCTAGTTCCTCTGCCTCCACAGCGCTCACTCTGGAAACCGACGACGCATTTATTTCTGTCCCGTGATTGTTGACTATGCTGGTGACGAATGCGGTGCTTCTTGCGGTGCTGGCCACGTCTACGTACAAAACATTGGGGTGGTTTCCATACTTTCTCGCGAGTGCCTGCGCTCGGGCTTGTCTCCGTCCGATGTGGAAGTTTGTGTCCAGAGGAGCTCTCTTTACCCTCCCTGTGGGAATGAGGCCATGTTCTTTGCTGGCCTATCAATTCCACATACAGTTTACGCACATAGTCCTTACGAGGCTTGCTCAACGAAACATCCATGCACTGCCGGACTGATGTTAGGCCACCCAGAATAACAGCCAAGCTTGTCGTTATGTCTCACAGCTTTTCTTTCACACTGTTGACAACATGGCCCTTGAAGCTGAAAATCAGCCAACAGCGATGGCAGTCGCAGCATGGCACCTGGTCGTCTTTCCCAGAGAATGTCAATCTAGTCACGTGCATTTATCCGTCCATTTTCGTGAACATGGACGTGAATGCGCCCTTGAATAGTTATCTTCGGCAACATCTCTTTCTTGCAAATGGCAAAGGGCGGGAGTTTACACTCATCAGTAGTCACCCCAAGCATTACAGTGCAACACTGTTTTTTACAGCCTACTGTTTTTACGGAGACAGACGAAGCGCATTTCACATTATGGTGCTAGGTGGCATGGCAAATGTCAGTAGTATTTCATCGACTTTCCCGACCTGTACCATTACGAAGTTGTCAACCTCATGCAGTCCAATCAAGTAAGTGACGGAGGGCAGTCCTTCGTTTCAAAAACAGGCGACCACTTCTCATGAAGCATGTCACCCACCCTCTGCTTGCTTTGAATGTTGCAGCAGGGATGCCTTTTTCGTGCACAATTGTCTGAAATTGCAGAAACTTGCATGACACAGCGAGACCAGAAGATCTATTTTTCAGAAAATATTTGACGAGGTCCTATTCAACAGCAAGAAACTTTCCTTGCTTTTGTTCCCAAAATGCTTTTCTTTCCAGTATTGCATCGGTGAGCTGAGCCTTCTGTTCTCACCAGTAGCACATACAGCTCTCATTGATTCTAACTTCTTGGCAGCAGCACTGCTCCCGTTTTCCTCGGCGAACTGCATTACATAAAGTTTAAACTTGGCTGCGGAGGTATTTTACCCCATCAAAAGAGCAGTCGTTGAAGTTGGGTCGATTAAAGCACGACTGATCCTAGAGAACACACCACACGGTAATCAACAATGGTTGCACAGGCTGCTCCACCGCCACTGCTGATGATTTGTCCACGCAGAGAAGTTCTGTGCCCTCGTGCCCTCCAGTACAGAAAACAGTGCTAACTAAAAAAGAATGCGCACCCCCCAGCTTGTTTTTTCTGCGTGACTTCACTTTGACAAGCGACCCTTCCCCGGTCGCTTGTCATCTACAGCAACTGCAGCACTGGCATAGCGATTGCGGGCAACATTGAAGCGGTGCCGATCTCCCCAACCCTGCCTTGTGCACGCGCATCGACAGCCTGCTGCGGGCAGGACAGGGTGCGCAAATTATGCAATGAAAAGCTTTTAATATGATAAGCATTCCTAGGGAATGTCATGCACTTTTCAGGGGCTTTATGCCTCTCTGTCAGTGTCTCTAACCGTCTTACCACCAACTTGGGTCCCTCGTAGTCCATGGTCTAATGGTTAGAGCACTGGGCTGCTGTGATAAGGGAACCAGGTTTGAAGCTAATCGTTGGGCCAACTTGGGTCACGGGTATGTGACACTGTGTACGTGCCGCTTATCAGTTAATCTGCTTCATGCCAACGTGTGGTACTGGGTATGTGTCAATGCTTAACTACAGCTCTTCCATGAACTCCGTTCATCCTAACTTGGATCCCTGCACATGTGAAACTAGATGTGTGCCACAGTTCAATGAACCTCTTTGTGAAATTGGGTCACTGGGTATTGTCCCAACACAAGTGCTACTTTTCAATATGTCTTTTACGCTTACTTGTGCTGGCTATATGTAGCTGGGGACATGCCGCCCTTCAATGAGCCCTTTTGACGCCAACTTGTGCCACTGTGTATGTGCGGGTCTTCATGGAAAAAGATATTTAAATTTCACCGGTGGTGGGCGGAGTCAAACTTGTGTCATAAATAATAAATTTTGTCTGCACACATGCCGCACTGGGACTTTGCTGCGGTGGCGCTCAATGATGCAGCGTGTTCTGAGGAGTGAGAGAGCCTCCCGGCTATATACACGCCTCATACACAATGTGTTTCAGCAGTTGCAATACGGTGCATTAATACATTGCTTCAACACTAATCGCAGACACGTCAACATTCATCGTGAATGGATTCTGTCAGATTTTTTTCAAAAACCAGGGTGTTAATTTAACACTTCACATGTATTTTTGGGCACATAGTGGAATAGAGATATCGGCTAGGCGTTTGTACTTTGTCTTCTATCTACTGTACCAAAAGTATTTTATTATCCAAAAAAGCAAATTATTAACATTTTTTTTTGCCCATACCTAATTTTAAACAAATTTTTGTACATTTTCTTATCAAACAAGAACTATTTATTCTACAGCTTTAATTTTGGCACAGTATAATGACATACAACCATTCAGTTTGCGCAGAAAAAATTGTGCTACCTTTTGTCATACTGAAAATAATGGTACCGACATAACGTAAAATCTTGTTTTGGAAAAACTGAGTTCAAAGTAAACAATAACATCAATCACACATTTTTCACTCTGCCAACACTTTTTTAGACATTCTTTGACCCATTTTAGGATGAAGTGTGAAACTGGAAAGGATTTAGAAAACAATTCACTTTCATATTTAGAAAAGAACAAAAATACATTTTTGTCAGAATTTTCGCTTACCCTGTCCCCCTAAGGGTGCACAAATTCCTCAAGTAAATACGGTATATTTTGTTTAAAACCAGTTTCGCACAACTTTTTTTAAGGGTCCCCTGAAGCCCAATCTTTATGCCAACAGCAAAAGTGGATGTTTTGCCCCCATCTGCCTGCAAGCTGTGGATAAGATTACCATAGCAATAAAGTAATCATTGGGACAAGTTACACTGACAACCCATTTCAAAAGCCAGATAGGGAATTGGCAATCACTGCTAAATGTGAAAAGCTGGTTATGCTTTGGTGTCCTCTCGTAATTTCATGCTAACATTATGTTACCGTGAGAATATGCTTGGTAAACCAAAAAAGGATGAAACAGGAAACATAGGTGGTGATGCCGCCTTCAAATTTCGGCACCAAATATTTTGACGGCACCTACTAGGACCTATTTAATTGCTTATCGATAAAAATGGGCTACATTGTGTTTTGAACAAAGAAAGATTGAACATGGCAAGCTTTGGGAACTTTTACCGAGCCAACAGCATCCAAATACGAACAAAATGTTTTCAAATTCGTGACATCACATTGCCTTACTGCCATTGGGGCTTCGGCGTAAAATTCAGGAAATGGTACTCCGATCTTATGTTCTCTTCAACTTTCAACTTATTATCATGCAATTAACGAGAATAGAGTTTCAAGACACACTTTATCAGTCTAAGTTAATTAAGTGCTTCGCTTAAGTCTCCTTTTAGATTCTGAAACTGCACGATAAGTTATGAGGCATGCATTAGTACCAGGACCCGTTCAATTTTGACCACCTGGGTTTCTTTAACAGGCACCCAATGCATGGTACCCAAGCACTTTCACATTCTGCCCCATCAGAATGCAGATGCCACGGCTGAGATTGAACCCGCACACTCGTGCACAGCAGCGCAACAACACTGTAGCCAGAGTTACCACAGCGGACACCAGTATGAATGAATGAACTGCATGCTCCCACTGATTTGTAATGAGCTGCTGCAGCGATGAGCTGGTCAGAAGAAAAAAGACCAGGTATGATGGAAGCAGCCAATGTCTGGACCACACCCCACCAAGGGCTTGCCAATCCACAAAGGAGCCGGCTTCAAGGCCATTCTGCACCTGTGCACACGAAGAGAAAGAGAACTATTGCACTTCCGGGATGGTGCACATTCTAGCTATATCAACAGCAGTGTCGATTTATTGACCTACTCCAAGCATTTAAGTGTACTTTAAGAACTGGAACATAGGCCGATGCAGAATATAGGTCGACCCCTGGCTTTGAGGTGAATAAAATTGAAAAAAGCAATTAATTTCAATTACCAACAGAGCGTACTTTATTTGGTCAATACACTCATTTACTATCACAGGCAATAGCCGCATATGAACTGTCAGGATTCTTGTCTAGGGACGGCCACTAGTCACATATGACCTGCTAATTTTGCACCCACCCGTAGCAGTAATGCAGGTTTGCAGAGCGTTGCGAAGTTTGCAATGGCAACAACAAAAATAGCTACACTTTCTTAGTGTACAACTGAAGCAATTGAATAAGACCATTTACATTGTGCCAAATACTGCTACAGTATAAGACAAGGTGCCACTTTTTCATGAATTTAACTCAACCTACAGTAGTGAACAAAAAGATATGGTTTGCGTTTCTGTGCTGTGAGCTAAACTGCTAAGAATGTTGGTGCTGCATTAAGCCGGACTGCTATCCCACGAGCAATAGTCTCTTGAACACACACTGCCATCACAATTTATTCACACAGCCATTTGTGTATTCTAAGAATGTATCACAAGGAAACCGTAATATCAACCAGTAGTGAAAATACGTATGCACAGGTGAGAGAAATTTCAAAGATGGATGGGGAACTTAGCAGGGCAAAAGGTTTCGCATGCTTCTACACATTTAATCTACAACAAGAGGTCAAAGGATGAGAGAAAAGAAAAAAAAGCAAATGCATCCACTCGCACAAAAACTCGGAAAGGGGGAGCAGTGAAAAGAACAAAGCCGAAAGAGAAGCTTTATGCATCGTCAATAAACAAAATGTAATCAATTTCTATCACTGTGGCTGCACCACAAAGATGGATAAAATTTTGTTTACTGACAGTGCCATAAAGCTCCACTTTCAAAGACAAGCACTCACCTAACAGATATATTTTGGGAAGAAAACAGTTCACGGTTCTACACATATGCAGACAAAACGCCACCAATGGGTTGAAAAAACAAAACTCAGCTGGCACCGTATCAGAGGTAGACAACTTGTCACTGAAGCCTTTCGGGCAACCTATTCTTGCCCTTCAAGTCAACAGGTGAGTCACTAAAGCAATCACCGCTCCACTGCCCAAAGAAAAAAAGCGTAGAAAAAGCTCACTTGTGACCTTGTTCCTCCTTCTACCCAAGACAGTAGATTTCATTTAGAATGCACTTGTGGCTACTATGACATTTCCTCAACGCCCAAAAGCTTTTGTAAGAAAACAAAAATAGAGCCGACCACTTATAATAATAGTGCCTCACTTATAATAAAATAGTGCCTTACTCCGTTCAATCACAACAAATTGTTTGACCCGTTGAATGCAGCCTCTTGATGAGCAGGGAGAGGGGGCAGAATGCATCAAACTTTGTAGTTACTCCAAGGCCTATGGCACATGCCACAAAATGCAGCCAATGAATGCAGCCCAGCACCATGCTTTTTTTTTTCTTTCTTTCCAGCTTGTAGATGCGATGCTGGCAATGCTGGCATCGCGCAGCCAGTCGCACCTTTGCTGTGCATCGGCTTTTTAATACGATTAGCATTCTTAGGGTAAATCACGCACTTTCCGCTGTAAGTTTCTAACCGTTTTCTGGGGCAAGAATGCACGCGATGGCGCACTTTGGCTAGAGAGAGACCACCCCTAGTACCAGTGCAATATATCCACAGCCTGTGCAGTACGAGCAGTCCTGCTATCGTACGACACGCTGGCAGCAATGGGGCCATCAATTCTTTACACAGAGAACTCAAGATGGTGATCGACATGAACGCAAGATGGACCAACTTGGCCAAATCAAGTTGTTGCTATTTACATGGACGGTTTAATAGGGTCACAAAAATGAGGCAGCTTCCATACTTCCGAACTCACAATTGTTTTCCCAGTGACACAAAAGAAAGTTGCGAGTTCAAAAACACGCAAACCGCTCTGTCAGGCACTGGAGAAAAACACCACATCTGCAAGCAGCAGCGTGAGCTCAAAAAAAAACAAAAAGAAAAAAAAAACAAGACTCCATGATCACAAGCAGCATTGCACAGTATCGTAAAAATATTGGCACGCATACTTGCTTGTCACGTTTTGGTGACCACCCTTTCACTTGCTCACAACTGTTAAAGTTGTCACTCGGCGTAAGGTGCACCTGCATATATTAGAACATCCTCCATTATTGTCAATTCTATCTGTTGTTTGTGTTGTCGCTGAACCCTGTAATCAGATTGCATGTGTGACGTGAATAGTGTTGTACTATGCCGAAGGCATGTAAAGGCCAGCAATCACGGTAGAACATGTATACAGAGTTACATGTTCTGTATGTATACAGAGTCATGTATACATAGCTGGTAGGCTTGACCCGCAAATTAGATTTCAACGATCAACAGATGGGCTTGTCACTATCATTCTGCCCAAGTGTAACTTGTCTTTGTGGGCACAGGTTCGGCCAATAAAGAGTTTGTTTTGTGACTTGCTATTGTGCCACATTTGGATTTTTCACCATCACAATAGCGTGACATCTGGTAGAGGTGTTTTTGCATCCATGTACCGGACGCCCCCGTCAAACCAAGCTCTGTGAACTATGTGACAAAATGACACAAACTGCATTAAATAGGTCTGCTTATTTGCATTCAATTTCTGTCATTAGCTCATTTTGATTTTTGTTTTAAGCGAGACTAAAGGCCAAACCATACATACATGTGCCGGCGCACGAAAGCTTGCACCCATTTACTTCATGCATGCGCAGATGGTGCATCCCAGATCATAAGAGGTCTTTTAGAAAAGTATCCAACCTTTGGCCTAAAAAAAGCTGGCATAACTGGAACGTTGGAAACCTAAACACAATTCGAACTAGTCTTGGGATTCCACACACTTCCCCCAGCGGTGCTGCCATTGCTGGAAGCATTCCGAAAAGGCCTCTTCTTGAATGGAGTTTAGCTCAGCTGTCATTGCAGCCACAATGTCCTCTCTTGTCTGAAATTGCGCTCCTTTCAATGGCCTCTTGATTTTGGGAAACAGCCAGAAGTCGCAGAGGGCCATATCAGGAGAGTAAGGGGCCTGTTGAACAACAGGAGTCTGGTTTTGCATCAAAAAAGTCTGAATCAAGTGCGAGGAATGTGCAGGAGCATTATCGTGATGAATGCGCCAATTTCCTGTTGACCCCAACTCCGGTCTCGCACTGCACAGCATCATGTAGGTGATGGAGGACATCCCTGCAGTACTCTTTGGTGATTGTTTGACCCTGTGGTGTGTACTCATGGTGTACCACACCGCGGGAGGCAAAGAAAGCAGTCAGCATCACTTTGACATTGCTGTGCACTTGGCGGGCCTTCTTTGGTCTTGGCGACATGGAAAGCTTCCGCTGTGACAACTGGGATATGGTTTCCGGGTCGTACCCATACACACAAGACTCGTCACCAGTGATTTGGTGTTCATGAAGTTGGGGTCACTGTTTGTGGAATCCAGCATGTCCTGTGAGACTCCAACACGAAGTTGCTTTTGCACCACCGTGAGCAGCTTCGGCACAAATTTTGTCGCAACTCTCTTCATGGACAAATCTTCGGTCATAATAGAATGTGCACAAAAAGTGCTGATGCCCACCTCTTCCGCAATTTCTCGGACAGTCACACGACGATCCCCCATCACCACAGCATTCACTTCGGCAATGACCTGGTCATTTCGGCATGTTGATGGCCGACCGTAGCGTGGCTCACTCTTCATCGATGTGCCGCCATCTTTAAAACGGTTGTAGCACTCCTTAATCTGTGTCCTGCTCATAGCATCGTCACCGAAAGCGTCTGAATCTTCCGAATGGTTTCCACTTGGCTGTCGCCCAGTTTCTGGCAAAATTTGATGCAGTAGCGCTGCTCCAGTCGCTCCGTCATTTTCCTTGCCATAAAAAACCAACAAGAGCACTGCGCACTACCTCCCTCAAACGCTGCGTCCCAGCGACTTGCACTATCGGAAGGCGGGAAAAAATTCGCGCATGCGCATGAAGGTTCAAGGTCGGCCGATGCAAGCGTGCTTGTTTCATATCCATCAGGTGTTCGCAAAAAAAAAATAAGGTCAGATATTTTTCTAACAGACCTCGTACATATTGAAGCGCGGCACGAGCACAGATATCTTCTCCAGAGAATTATTGGTGCTCTGGCTGCCTAGCGAAAATAATGAGCCAAGTTGGTTTGCACTCACGCGATTCTTGTAGGTTCAAATCACCATTCCTCACGAGGCACGCCAAATACAAAGTGCATGAGCATGAGCTTCCGCGTGCCAGCAGGTGTACGTGTGGTTCAGCCTTAATGCTCGGGGACGTCTAAGACATCAGTATTATCAAGAACAGAGCTTTAGTAATTGAGAAATTGAGGTAAATCCAAGACACAATTTGAGGCTCCACCGGGATATTCAAGTACTAGCACGATGACGCAGTGACTCCTCATTACAAATCTGTCACTAGTACTCAACCACTTATAATAAAAAGATCACTACATAACATTATAGACCCTTTTCATGGTGATCCCATGGGTGCCGCCATGTTTGATCACATGGTGACACGTCCAATGCTTGCATCAGCTGCCTCTGTTACCTTCTTGTTTACAATGCATGAGCATGATGACCGTGTGGCTCAGCAAAGCGTTGTTTCGGTGCGGATAAGGTAGATGGTGACTGGGTGGACGACACAAAGCTTTGACCACAGCTTCAGAGGAGATGTAAGTGCTTTCAGAGCTCATTACGCCGTGTCCAAACAATGTGAGCAGCGTATACGGTGCTTTACGAGAAGCAGGGCTAGAGATGGTATTCCCAGCTGTCCAAACTTCCCGCGCTTCTGAATTAAATGAGGACCAGTGTCTTTCGGTAGTCAGTCATTATTTTACACTCACTTTGAAGCAGCGGTTTGTCATGTTTTTGACTAATTAACTGTAACTGTCCTCAGTGAGGTCACTACCTGATTGTTTAATTTCTGCCTGATTGATCGCGGGTATGCTCAGTTGCGATAGATTTGTTCTTGACCGTGCACAACACTTGTAAAGTAGATGTTCAATACTTTGTAACAGCTTATAGCAATGATGCATAATTGCTAGTTACTTGCTTCCTCTGTGGATCGTCCCGAAACGTTCAGCTTCAAACATTTGTGTGCGGTCAGCGTAGTCCATGATCCACGCTTCGGCACGTTGAATCAAGAGTGCACCCATTCATGTAATCTTGATACATTGGCAATAGAGTGGCCGTAAGTTTGCGCGTGAGTTAGCGGCCTCTTTTGTGAAATGTCCTTACGTTATTTTGTTTCGAGTCATTTGACACCATAACAAGCATTTATGACTATGGTTGGAGCCTGGTAACTTAAGAGCGCATTGACAGGAACGGCATTAGCTCAGCAGCGCGAATTACTGGCCTCTCGTCGAAGCAGGACGCTGGGGTTGCATAGAGCGCACGAAGCTACGCTAGTAGCACTGGTTCATCGAAGCGTTCGCATGGGTGTCCAGCATCGTCTACAAACGTTCCAAGAGTATTGACATAGCGCAATCTCGGACATGTGTACAAAGTGCCAGCTCGCGGAGACGCCTCTCCGGGCAGACAGAGTAGCGCGGAGGCATTGTTTTGTAACGATTCCTACAGTTCTCCGAAAATGGTTTCGCAATAAGTCGTGTTCCCGCTACCGTCGAGAACGGTCACGTTGCAGAACGGATTACAAGGAATGAATTGAATCAGAGAAAATGAATCTGTACAACATGCGGCCCCACCACTGCAAGCAGTTTCGCGGCAACTCGTCTAGCAGTGCTTCCTTAGCAGGTAATCCAATCGCAGACCAAACTGACCGTTCTAGCTTGCACAGCGAGCGGATTCTATAGTTTCGCTGCACTACAAATAAAATCAAAGGAAACAGACAAGCGAATTAACTTACCTTCTATCAAGCATGGCAATAGCTACGTTTTGTTTACACTGCGCTGCCTGCACCGCCATTAGTGCAGTGGCAAACCCGTGCGCCGGATTGAATTGGCTTGCTACACGCCTAAATAAATCCAAAAATATATGACGTCTTTTTCGCTCTTGTAATCGTTTCCGTCGCATGTAGCTAGCAAGAGCATAGCCTTAGAGAGCTGTATTTGATGCTGAAAGAGCCGATTACTGGGCGTAGATCTTAAAACCACTCAAGCTTCGTAAAATAACGACCACGGTGCTTTTCACTCCTCCGCTCCTCTTCATTTCCCATCTCGTTCACGCTCCCTCGTAAAATCCCTGACACTTCGTAAAGTAGCGAAACTCTGCTCCTCCTCGTTTCTCCTCTCTTTCGCATTTCCTCCTCGATCGTGTCGCCGCCTACTATGCTTCAAGGTAGCAGACGGTCTTTTGCAGAGTGAATGCACGCACAGTAAGGTGTTGCACTTTAAGCGCTCGCGTTCGCTTTCCAGCTCCGAGCAACTTCATGTACAACATAATATTTCTATACGGAGGCTTATACAAATTAAGCAACTGCCCCTTACTTCCTGTTTTGATAACCTTTGGCCCATGACGACTCCGAATGTTAGAATTATTAGATAAGAAACATTGGTCAAGCGCGTGCTGCAAGATCTTGTTGCGAATGGTTATAAGCATGTTTATGGTCCAACGTTACCATTCTGGCCTCCAGCAAGTCCTCAGTAACCTAAGTAATCCGCGCCGTCCTTACCAGGTGAATCGTATCGCCTATGACGCACAAATACTGGCAAAGGACACGGATGATCGCTGCTCTCAAGGTTCGATAGAGTATTGCAAGCTACAGTGCCGCCTAGTAAGTGGTTCGTGGGGAAAGGGAAAAGTTGACGCTATCTTCTGCAGCCCTTGAGGGAGCACGGCTCAGCGCCAAAACGTGCAAGCCTTCGTGCGTGCTTGCCAATCTAAGCGCGCGCAAACGCTCTCAGATGGGTGCTGGTGCTATTATGTCTCTCGTGACCAGTCAATAGAAATACGCGCGGCCAATCATCAAGTCGGGACAATGCGTGGGTAGAAAATGAAATATATATATATATATTGCATTCGTTCGCGAAGCGGCCACGCGGTAGCAGCGCTTCATTCAGGCTCAAACAAGACCATAGTGAGCTTACGTTGACTAAATTAGTTTTAGCCTTTCAGGTTCTTGACTAATCACGTACGTGTAACATTTCATCGAGCTCGTCCGTTCACGAAGTGACGCACTTATTGCGAACCAAGTTGCACCATCAGTAATTTAGAGGTGCATATGCATTGAGGGTGGTTGCGCTCGCTCCGAAATAACATTTGGGTAATATGACTTTAGTGTAGTTATGACCGAGCGACCGACTAAAGCAAGCGACCGACTAACGAGCCAACGAGCTCGCGGCGCTCCGTGACGATAGGCGTAGTCGGACGAGCCGAAGCCATTGCAGAGGTGGTCTCGTCACCGGGGGGCATGGTGACAAGCTCGATGTACCGACCACTTCGGAGTTCCGTGGCGAGGACGGGGATCGGTAACCTCCACCAGAATGTTACGTGTGGAAGGACACAGATGAAAGAGGCTATTTACAGGCTATTTACACTGGAGCCAGACAGCCAGGCCCACACTCGCTCGCACCAAGAGCACAGACACACTTCGTCTATCTCGCGGCGGCTCGTCTCTTCAACATCTTTCGATGCAATCGTAATATTATCACCACAGGACCACCTGTCCACATTCGTTCGCGACGCATCGCACCCGATAGACTCAAGATTGCCAGAGCTGAATTTGGCCATGTGCCCGAGCTTGGCATTGTGCGACCATCATCAAGTCCTTCGGCATCTCTTCAGCACATGGTGTCCCACGAAGTCCCCGAGTGACCGGCGGCCCTGCGGTGACTACCGTCCCTTGAACAACGCCAGTACTCCCGATCACCTACACCCTGCCTAACATCGCGGATTTTATAGCACCACTGCATGAAGCAACTATCTTTTCAAATATATACCTCGTCAAGGCGTATCATCAGATACCTGTCGAACCTTCGGAAATTCCCAAGACTGCCGTCATAACGCCTTTTGGTCTCTTTGAATACCTGCGCCTGTTAGTCTCCGCAATGCCACTGAAACTTTCGTGTACACAGTCACTCGAGGTCTTCTGCTCTGCTTTTCCTTCATCGATGACCTCCTGAAAGTGGTCGTCCGCGATGCAGACGACCACCTTTCACACCTTCGACAGCTTTTCTGACCTTGTCGAGTACGGCCTAATTGTCAACATAGCCAAGTTTACGTTCGGCATGTCTAACTTGACTTCCTTGGACACCACGTTCATAGTCATGGCATCCGGCCCCTCCCTAGCAAAGTGGAAGTCATTCACGACTTTCCACAATCCCCTTCCGTATGTAAACTATGCGAGTTCCTGGGACTCATGAATTTTTATCGGCGTTTCATCCCCCGCTGTGCTCATCTGATTCGTCCAGTTACAGATCTACTCCAAGGAAAGAAAAAAAAACTTCACGCCCATAACATGATCTGAAAATGCGTCCAGCTCTTTCGAGGCTATTAAGACCCAGCTCGCACACGTCGCCCTTCTTGTTCACCCAATACCTGATGCTCCACTCCGTCTTGTGGCAGACGCGTCGGATGTGGCAGTTGGAGCCGCATTACAACAGTGCAATGACGGATCGTGGCAACCGCTAGCATTCTTTTCACGCAAGCTCTCCTTCACCGAAAGCAATTACAGCACTTACGGCCGCGAACTCCTCGCTGCTTACATGGCTGTGCGTCACTTCAGGAATTTCCTCGAAGCTCAAAATTTCTTCATCACCACGGACCACAAGCCGTTGACGTTTGCCATTAAATCGCCCAACAACTGTCGATGTCCGCGCCCTCGCTGCAACGCAAGCATAAGACGCAGAAAATGCTAAGCTTCGCCTGGACTCTGAAATGCTCAAGGTTCGTGAAGTTACCCTTCCGTCCTCCACTGTTCCCATTCTCTGCGACATATCGACTGGCAATACCGGATGTCATGTTCCCGGTTATTTCCGTCGCGCTGTTCTCGACTCTCTGCATTGCCTCTTCCATCCTGGCATCCGCGTCGCGCAACACCTTATCACTCGGCGTTTTGTCTGGCAGGGAAACAACAAGGACATTCGTGGGTGGGCTTGCAGTTCTTTGAGTTGCCAGCAATCCAAGGTCCATGGTCATACCTTGTCTCCGTGCGGTTCCTTCCCACCACCTTTGGAGCATTTCGATAAGGTCCATGTTGGCATTCTAGGACCATGGCCTCCATCAAATGGAAACACCTACCTGCTGACGTGCATCGACCGTTTTACTCGGTGGCCAGAGGCCCGACATCAAAAGTGAAACCCTTGCTAAAGCTTGCTGAAGCCATTGACGTCAGTATGGCGAGCTATCCGATTGGCTACCCAGGTTGCGTTATCAGTAATTTTTCTAACTTTATGGTGAACAGATGTTGTTCGTAATAGTTGGAATGTTGGTTAAATAATTTCTATAAAAATCTAACAAAGAAACATTTATTGGGCACTTATATATCCCTACGTGGATAAATGTGAAAGCATTGCGACACCAAAGGGCGAGGGTTCGACTCCCACCAAAGGTAGTGAGTTCGAGTGCCTTAACGAATCTATCTTAATTAAATATGTACCTTAATTACCTCCGTCTTACTTAAAACCAAATGTCGTGGGTTGGGCTCCCACCAAAGGTCGTGCGTCCAAGTGCCTAAATTAACTCTGTCTCAATTCATCATCATTATCAGCCAATTTTTATGTCCACTGCAGGACGAAGGCGTCTCCCTGCGATCTCCAATTACCCCTGTCTTGCACTATAGCTGATTGCAATTTCAACCTGCAATTTTTCTAACTTCATCACCCCACCAACTTTTCTGCCGTCCTCGACAGCGCTTCCCTTCTGTTGGCACCCATTCTGTAGCTCTAATGGTCCACCGGTTATCTACCCTACACATTACATGGCATGCCCATCTCCATTTCTCATTGACCAGATCGAACAAGTAGGTCACGACTTGAATCTTAGGTGCTCCCCCAGCAAGTCAGAGCTTCTCCTTCTGCCCCCCACGAGACGCTTCAGGACATCGTCCCCGAATATCGAACTCACGGTTGAAGGGCACTCCATATCCCAGGTAGACAGGATAAGGGTGCTAGGACTTCACCTTCAAGGCAACCGAGCAAATCAGCCTACCTTGCAAGCACTACAAACAACAGTAGATAACACACTACGCCTCATAGGAAGGATCTCCAATAAACACAGAGGGCTTCGAGAGAAGGAGCTAATTTTTTGTCCTAAGCAAAATCACCTTCACCCTACTCTTTCGCTGTCTAGGAAGGAAGCGGATACTGTAAATTGCTTGATCCGCAAGATACACAAAGTCGCTCTTGGTGTTCCGATTAGAACATCCACACAAAGGGTGATGGCCACAGCTACAATTAATACCCTTGAAGAATTAACCGAAGCACATATATCATCCCAATATCACAGGCTCTCCACCACAGAAGCGGGGCGTGAGATCCTGAGACAACTTCACTATGCTCCACCACTCAACGAGAACAAGCGACATCAACTTCCTTCGAATATACACGGCCAATACCACATCCAACCCCTACCCAGAAAATGCACCCCGAATTTCACGTAAAACGCCGGAAACTTCGAGCCAAGACGCTACAACGCAGCCATGGACAGGTGGAAGGAGTCTACTATGTGGACGCCGCCGCCTATAACACTAAACATCGTTATGCTCTAGCGGTCGTAGACAAGCAGGGCAACACTGTTCGTTCAGAATCAGTCAAGCCACCTCAGCGGGCGACGAGAAGAGGCCGCCATTGCACTCGCATCGGGGCTACCTGATAGCGATGTCATCATCAGTGACTCGAAGACTGATATCCGGGAACTTCAGTAGCGGCTACATTACCAACCTCGCGAACTCTCTACTTGTCGTTCACCCGCCGAAAAACTACATCGCTCTCATCTGGGGCGGCATTCTGTAAGATTCTACCTAGTGGACTGTCCATTTCGGCTGTCGCTGATTGGCTGCTGCTTGATGAGCTGGAACCAGCATAGCAGATGAGCAGGAATCAGATTGCAGTGGCTTGACGACCATTCAAAGATGGATGTCGTCTCCTTTCTCAACTGTTCTACGATAAATTTATCTTATGTCCGCCACAAGTTGTTCCTTGGATCCATGGCGGAACGCAGAGAGAAAACTCTGGAGGGCTGCTTTGGAATCGCAGAGCATAAGCCACTGCTAATGTTTCCCAACAGAGTGATGAATTGAAGTCTCGCACGCAGACCTGCAATTACTTCGGCCGTCGTCGATGTAGAATGTGATGCTTTGAGTTCGATCTGTACAAATTTTAGCCGGGACGAACACTGCAGCTGCTAGTCTAGAGCTCATGACCGATACATCGATATAGGCATGCAAGCGGTTGATGTTGACTTCATCAGTAAAAAAATGTGGCCTGTTTCAAGGTTACTGACGACATTTGCACCTTCTTGTTGGCTTTAATAGTAAGACTGCCTTCGCCACAATGGGGAAGATGGTTGAGCTGCGGGCACGTACTTCGGTAGTAGCCTGGATGCGTGATCTGTAATCATGTACGGTTAAAACTCACATGGAATTAACCGTACGTTAATTTTCTGGGTAATTTGCATGGTGCAAAGGGCACAAAGGACATGCATGGATTCGGCAAGCGTATCTTCTGAAGATTGTTTATTTCGCGGTTGTAGCGCACGCATAATAGCTTTGTCGCGTTTTTTCGCGATGAAAAAAAGATGCAGTGGACCTCGAATTGTCACCTTTGCGCTATAATAAGGTCAGTAGTGGCCAGTGTCGAGCGCTACCTGCGATAACATCGCACTCTCCGTTGGTCACAGTCATTCAACTTCCAAATATGCTCTTATCGGTTCATGCAATCCCATAACGCAAGGCGTTTGATTGCGTTCTATATCAATGAAGTGATCGCTGCTGCTTGTGAGTAAAGCGTTCAAGTAATTCCTTGTCTACGTCAGTTCAAAGTTGCAGCTATGAAGTGCAAAGTATTTCATGTTCCATACAAATTGAATCCGGCAGCATAAATATGGTACACCGCGAAAAAAAAAAAAGACACAAAGCGTTCCATACTTCTATGTTAAGCCAAGCACTAAGTGTTCACGTGACCTTAGCCATATAATTACATTAGAGCACTGCACGGGCCATTTTTCGCGCCCGGCCCGTGCTCGAAAGCGCCCTGAGTTGGCCCGCCGTAGCTCGGTCTGGTGGTATAAAACCTGGCCCGTACCCAGCCCGGTTCGGTTCGCACTGCTACCCTTTCAGCTGATACAAACGATGGTCCAGTTTGCGGTTATCGGAAAGATGCTAGCCGCCCAGAGGCGTGGCTGAACAGTCGCAGCGCCAAGCTTCCTTCTAGTAATTGTAAGAAACGCTATGACACGCACCACTTGCATATTTCTACCTAGTACGCAACACAAAGCGAGACCTGTTTGCTTGAGGCGTTGTTGTGCGCCATAGTTCATCGCCTGCGAAAATATTCTCCCTGTCAATGCCTCGCACGTCGCCACAGTGTTTCCTACAATAATTACTAAAGGGAATTATGGCACTGCGACCGTCCGGCCACGATGGGAATGATGGTTATAGTACATGGATTTGTACGATCTTCGTGCTTCGGGCTCGAGACGTTCTTGTTGCTTCCTTTATTACGCTTCATCAGGGCCTTAAGTGGGCTAAATTTTCAAGCAATTTGTACTTATTTTTAACGCAGAAGGTAATAATTCACCGTCACTTTAGCATGAGCCAAAGGTGGTGAAGGCGCCCGCGTGCTGAAAAGGCATTCTCGTTCGAATGCGTTACTTCTTATTACTCGTTTCTTCCGACCAAAGGTCGCGGGTTCGAGTGCCTTAATTGACGCTACCTTAATTGCCTGTCTTAATTAACCTCGTCCTAATTAACACCACAGGTAGTGGGTTCGAGTGTCTTAATTAATTCTGTTAATTAACTGTGCCTTAATTTCACCTTGTCGCCAAAGGTGGTGGGTTCGACTCCCACAGAAGCTCGAGGGTTCTACTCCCCACCGAAGGTGGTGGGTTCGAGTCGGAGGTAACTCTCTTAATTAACACAATGACAACGGTGACCCACTCACCATCAAAACTGTTGCGTGAGTGTTGCTTGCTTAACCCGCGTACCATGAAAATTCTTGCGCGCGCGTTTGCATATAGGTAGGGCAAGATGCCGGGTTGGCGTGTAGTAAGTGAATTACTACATCGAGTCGTCATCGTGTACGATTTCGCTTCGACGACACGGTTTTCGCTGAAGGTCGACAGAACCATGACACATACTCGTATACGGCTTTCGCCTTATAGTAAGGCTTTGCAAGCACGCATAATCGCTACTAAATGCAGTGGTTGTGCTTGTCAATGGGCCGGTGGCGTAATTGTTTAATGTCTAGAGGTCCAGTATTCGAATCCTGCCGTCGGACCAATTTAAGGATGCTTAATCATTTACAACACAGTACTTTTTTTTTAATTCGTCGGCTCTTCCACTCTGTGAAGATGGTTAACGGTTAACCAGCGAAGCTGAAACGTGCGGCTCCGGTGTTTATCATTCGGGGAATCCCTAGGGTTCATTAAAATATTTCTAAATTATAAGATTACATACACGTTCGGCTGTGACGGAGGGAAAGACGTCACTGACGGTATGCCCGCAGTCCGCCGTTGTCGCTTGCGTTCGATGTCTCGAGTTTGCTCGGCGTCGTGGTTAGCAGCATTGGCCCGCCATTGCCGCTTGCGATCCTTCGAAATTAAATTAATTCAAAATTAAATCTGTTCGTTAGGTAAGACAACTGCTCATACCCGATGGGTGCCAACTAGCCAGCTGCGGAAGAAGACGCTCGAGCCAGTGCTGATGATGATAGTTTCCTGTACAAAGGAGATATCGCCTATAGCCATTATAAAGCTTCGCATAAAAATTACCACTTTGCAAGGACAACCTCGCTGCCTTCCCTTGCTCCCTCCTCTCTCTAAAAATAAAGACGAAGTTTAGGCAAATCCACCATTCTCATGATGGTTGAACTGCCCCGCTTGCAGCTACCGTACACATTAGCACCCCAGTTCCCTCGAGTAATTGCATGAAACTATGCGCATGGCATAGCGGGAGAACTGTTAAACTTTAATTAAATGATAAGCCTTTACGTGCCAATCCTACAGTCTGATTATGAGGAACGCGATAGTGAGGAACTCCGGACTAATTATAACCACCTGGAATTCTTTAACCTCCACCTAAATCGAATTACAGAGGCATTTTTTGCAGTTCGCCTCCGTCGCTTTGCGGCTTCCGTGGTTGGAAGCGAACCCGAGACCTCAAACAACGCCATAGCAGCAAAGCTACTGTGATTGATACAGAAGTGTTGATTTTATGGGCGGCTGCTTCCATAGTCTCCTAGAGGCACTGCCGTGCCTTAATGCGGCTTCGACCCATTCTCTGCTTCTATATCGCTACCTCCTCTCTACAGTCTAGCTACCTCACCTCTGGACTGTTACGCGTTAGTACAAGGGTAAGCACTGTAGCTGTTGCAATCCGTTTTCGGCGACCTCACAAATAATTACAGCAGAGGGCATTGTGGCGACGCGATGGAAAAATCCAAACGAGTTTCTCGCGTCCCCTTTCCTCTGTCACACTCCCTACTGTAATGTATATACACGCTCTGACACATGTGTCATGGTTTCTTTATTGACAATTTCAAACGTGGGGTGACATTTTAAAATTCATCATAAAAGCGCTAAAGGCCAATGAATTTATGATAACACGCAGAATGATGAAAAGTAGAAAAATTATGAGTGCGTTTAAGAACAATACTCAGTTCGGTGTGCGTGCTGGGCTGAAAGGGAGCAGGCGTATCAAAAATGGCCGAAGGGTGACCTGTTAAACGGGATACCCATGCTGTGCAAGCGGTTCCTTATTTCTGCCCGAACTGCGTCGTTGAGGCTTGAGAATTGGCAGTGACTGGCTCGCGATCCATCACCTTCTGCCGCTGACTTGTACAGACAGGCGAGACCAAACAGCTCGTCCTCGGCTGTCCTGAGGGCTTCCTGGAGCTTCGCTACGAAAACTCCTTTCTCGCAGTCCATGCCCTTGCAGAGGATGTCCGGGCCCGCGTCGCAAGCCATGATCCGCACCAGGGCGAACATGGTTGCCCTTGTGAGTTCCTTGTCCGCCACTAATTTCGTGGCGCACACCACCGCAATGCTGTTGATATGCAGCGACTGCGAGATCACCGAGTCGTGCAATTGCAGTTGTCCGTGGGAGTAGAAAAGCCTTAGCTCCCGCAGACTGTAGTTTTCTGTTAGGCCACGCCGGAGACAGGACACCAGGACTGTATCAGGTGTTTTCTCTTCATTGATGATAGTCAACTTTACGACACCAGTGTTCCTCCGCACAAAGTTTTCGAACCCCCGCGCCGTGGCTTCTTTCAAGCAGTTCTCGATCACTGTAAGTGACCTGATGGATGTTGAGCGCTCCAGTCCTTGAAGTATGAGCAAGTTACTACCGGCGGTGGCAGCCATGTCCAGCTTGAACTTCCGGAGAATTACACTTTCTCGCAAGAACCGTGAAAGCTGTCTGGCGTCTTTGTGGTTACGGAAGTGGAATCCCCGGAGTGACAGGGTCGTCAGCATTTCCTGCACGTTCGTAAGACCCCGGAACAAAGTCCCAACTTTGCCCATGGTTGGGCAGTGGAACTCAAGGCGACGAATTGGAGTGCCCTTTTCCAAAGCCGAGATGATCGTCTCTGCCCGAGAGGACGTGAAAACCCAGTCAACGCGATCGTCCAGTCTACTAGCCTTGATCTCTCGGAGAAGCTGGTTCTGTTCGCATTCTTTTCCCATTAGAACGCCTAGCTTTACCTTCGTACAAGGGGAACCGTTTCGTGAAAGGGCCCACACGAACAGGAGGGCGTCGGTGCATGAGAACCCGCAGCACTTTAGGTTCACTGTCTGGAGATTCTCGTTGCTTTCCATGGCCTCGCTTAACGGGACCACGGCGTGCATTCCAAGACACGAATCACGGAGACACAATGTTTCCAGCCAGCGGCTGTTCTTAAGCAGGGCTCCCAGGTGCTTCCAGGAGGAACTGGTGGGCGACATCCATTCCATGTTGAGGTTGAGAGTGAGGAGTCGCAGCGTCATGTTTTCGGTCAGTGCAGAAGCTAGTGTGTCCAGATAAACGCCGACCGGGGAACAGCGTCCTAACTCGAGCTCTATCAGCTGCGCGTTGTCCTTGAGTTTCTCGAATAGCTGGCTAAGGTTGCACATGATTTCCAGGCGCAGAATTTGCAAGGAGGTGTCCAACAGCCTCGAGACCAGTTCAGTGCGCGTCGTACTGTTACGAATCCTTCCTCGCAACTCGAACTCCCGCGGTCTGCGGTGCTCCTTGAACTCCTGCGCGAGTCTGGCCAGGACTGAGTCTTCCATGGTCACATTGCGAAGGGCCAAACGCTCGAGTCCGTGGTTGGTAATCACCAGTGAGGAGAGATAGATGCCCTCAGCTTCCATCAGTGTTACCTGCAGTTCAAAGGCAAATCGAGGTTCCGAAGACAAAAAAAAAAAAAAATGTCATGAGGTGCTACACGTAAAAAAAATAAATTGGACTTTTGTGGTCCTTAGCCGTTGATATTTATTTTTTTTTAACTAAACAGGAATAAAAATTCCTTTCCCCACCTTTCGTTATGCGTCAGCGTTATATGTTGCATGGGCTGTCAGTCAACGGATTTTTCCTATAAACAGAAACCGCTTACGCAACCTTTCCTTGCTTTATATTTGTCGCTTTTGAAAATGCGGTTTGAGGATGATGCAGCTTATGCATAAGCAACCAGAATGTTGCGTGTTCTAGTATTACCTCTACACTTTCAGACCTGCGCTACGCTCCCATCTTGGCTTGAAATGTTTGCTTGTCAAAATTTACATGTATGAAGGAATCAGCCCAGCAGCACGTTCCTTCAATTTCAGGGGTGGAAGCAGGCTGCAACGTTTTGGAGCAGGGCTGGGAGCTGCAAACTGACTGTTTTAGAGCATCATTCGAGCAACAAATTTCGAGTTTTGTAGCACAGAAAGTGTGTTTTGGAGCGGATCGCCATGCTAAGAACATTTGAATTAGCAAGCTTTTGCTTTCAACAAATACAAATGCTAAGCGAGAAAACTATGTGCCAAAGTGAAATTTCTGTGGAACATTCCATGCTCTTATTGCTAAGCAACTTAATAAATCTGATCAATCTGCAACTGTAGGGAACTGTAACGGTAGTACTAGTTATAGCAACAATCAGGACGAAAGCACAGCATAATAGCAATAAAATTCTATATATCTATGAGCATAAGAGGCATGGAATAGATGGCAAAAACCAGTACTTGCACTTGAGCATAAAGAAACAAGTACAAAGCAGCTCTAAAAGTAGCAGAAGTAAATCACCAGATCTAAAGCTAGTTTGTACCTTACCATTGCAACTAATAAGTGGAAAAAAAGAACACTGTTAGTCAACACTAGCATTGTTCCCACAGTACTTTGTCATACTTTTTATGTCAGTTACGTGTCAGTCTAAAGAACAAGTCATACTTAAAATGCATTCTCTAAACAAGACAAACATGTCTCTGAGTGAAAAATCTGATTAACTACAGAAATATTGGAAGTTTAAAATTGTACATTCAGGTACAAGACACTATAAATATAGTCAATAAATTGAAATACAAGCACAAGATATGGGCAAGCACAGCTGGCTACTGAGTGTCACGATCACTGGAGCGAAACGGCGCCCACATTTAATACATCACAGCTCACAACACATCACAACAAAAAGGCGGAAAGGAACACAGTCAACGTCCGATTTTTCAAACTACCTAGAGCCCGCGAAATCGTCCGAAAAATCGAGCAGTCCGAAACAATGAACGGATGCCTTTTACTGCCCCTAAGGGCTCAGATCACCACAGGCATGTCCGGAAAAGTTCCGAAGACCTGCCACTACACAATATCGGTGCTCGTATACTGCATGTGAAAGGCGACGGCAGGTGCAAGCGCGTGTAATTAAGGAATACATACTGTGCCCCGTGACAATTGCCCCTTCCACTCTTGTTATGCTTCACCGCAATACTACGCGTAGGCTTCACCGCGTAACATTATTGCATCGAGGCGAAGCTGACTTGCGAGAATCGGCAATTTATGCAACGCGCCGGGCTTTCCGAGCTTCGAAGCCAATCGCGAGGATTACAAAGGCGGAGTCGGTGCCATTGCTTACAGCGGCAAATTGTTTCAATAAAAAACATGGCACCGTATGACAAGAAGCTTAATAACGAACGCCGAAGCAGCTAGGCCTAGCGTTGCCGCGGTTACGGCTGCCAGCGGATCTGCGTTCGAAAGCGCCGGTCCAAGGCAGCGAAATAATCAAAATGGCGGCGGTGGTGGCTTCGATTAATGGCGTTTCGGACCTGCGGTCACAGCACAAAGCCCGGATAATTGGATGGCGAAGGGTTCTTGCGTCTGAAATTTGAGACGTTCTTATACATTGACCGTATGCGGTACGTGGTGGAGCCGCGAATCCGTCCGAATTATCGGGCGTGTCGGACATGGAGGCACCGCTTGGGAGCAGTTTCGGCGCAATAATGCGTTTTGGAGCAGGATGGCGCAGGAAAAGCGGATCGGCGCAGTGTGGCGCAAATGGCGCAGTATACTTCCACCCCCGAGACTTCAACCTTTCAGGTTTCTCCTAAAGGGAACACGATTATGAATCAAAGCAAACAATGCCGGGATTGTTACAATATACAAAAACATTGAGGCGTCGCAATGATTTATCACGTTTCGATAACTGCAATAAGCATGAATATTACCGTTATATTTCACAGCGGTTCATCGCTTTTTCTTTTCTGTTGTCTCTCGGCTTCATTACTGATAAAACGTAACTCTGAAGTCGTACGTGCCAAACTCACAATCTTATTATGCATGAGGCATACGCCATAGCGGAGGGCTAGCGATTCATTTTGACCTCCTGGAGTTCTTTGACGCGCACCTAAATCTCAGTGGACGAACGAACGCCATTGCATTTCGCTTCGATCGAAATGCGGCCGCCACTGCCGTGCTGTTTATTCATTACAGATTGGCCTTTTTGATGTTTTGTAAGAAAGTGTAAGTGATGTGCCGTTCCCACCGCTTTTTACGTAGCTGCTACAGGGTGACACGGAAGCCACCTGTTACAGCGGCTGCTGTGTAACGCAGCTTGCATGCAGCGCAGCGAGGCCCCAGGGATCGTGGCCCCTCTGTGGTGTCTCTTATATAGGAAAGCCACTTTTCTGGTGGCCTCCGAGATGACACAGAAGAAAGCCACTTTTTTAATAGCCTCCGAGAACATGAGCTCAATTTACGGAAGCCACGCGTCTGCGCCGAGCATATGTTGCAAGTCATTAGGTCAGGAAAGAAGTGATTGCCCACAATAGTGCCAGGGAATCCTGCGTCATTACTCGCAACCTACGCGACCGTGTTTGCACGCGTAATGAAGTTACTCGTATTTCAAGACGAGTATCGGCGTTTCAGCAGTGACACAAACGTGACTAATTTGTATGCAGTTTCTTACACATCACTCCTTGCTTTTTTATGCGTTGTGTAAACAGTGACCGGCGCCTTTTTCCCGTTAGAAAATTAAAAATAAAGGAAAGAAAGACAGTTTGAGCTTGCCACTTCATTGCTTTTGCTCAAATTCCTCAGCATAACGCTCAAATTGCTCAAATTGTTCGGCATAACGCTAAGCACTGTTACTTGGCTGGTTTGCCAAAAACAAAATGCGAATTGATTTTCGTCCAAGCATCTCGCCATAATGGGTGTCGATAACATGGTAGATATAATTTGACCTAGTCACTCTCGTCGGCTTCCGCACGGCAGCCGCAAGACCATTGAAATATTTTTTTTCATCGATGGGGGTGTGCAATTACGATGGTCGCAGACGAAGGAAATGTGCCCTTTATTGTTCTGAACAGCCACGACCGTACTTCTAGCGAGGCTGTCAGCCAGCAGCAGACCCATATATAACTTCTGAAGGATGTGAAGTCATTTATACAGCTTCGCTGTCTGATGTATTCTGTTGCTGAGATTGGCATCCATCTTCGAAGGCTTTTTTTTTTTGTCGCAACTCAGTTATTGGAAATTGGTCGCCGTGGTCGGAAATCGAAGCCGCGACCTCGTACTGAAGAGCATAACTGGCTTATGACGTCATAGCAATCAAGCAAATGCGGCGCTGGCTGGTCCGTTCTTCACTGGCTCTTTGCAAGGCTGTAACGACAAGTCACGAAGCTGCACTCAGCTGTGCCACTGCCGTCGGCTGCTTAGAAAAAATCTAATCAAATTAAGAGGTTTATTGTCTGAAAGCAACACACCCTCTATGAGGTACGTGTACTTATAGATCTAAGTAAACGAGTGTTTATCGCATACTGTCCCGATGAGCCCGCTCCTACCACAAAGTACAGCAGGCGTAAAATCTATCAAATATAAATGAAGAGGGGCTTTTGAGTAATTAATACCCAAAGCGTGAAACTGATTTAAACAAACCAATAAAAAACTGTATGCTTGGCGTCCTGTCAGCTATTCAGCTAGGACAGGACTTGATCGCGCGAAGAGCTGATTGAAAAGAGCGACAAGCGATGGAGGATTATGCCGTCGGGCGAGTTCTTGCGTAGTGCTATGAGTTTGTTGAAGGACGATGTGGTGTATAAAAGGTGACGAAGACAACGTCTGCTCGATAAAGGAGAGAGCTTTAGAAACAAGGCCAACGGCATGCACACTAGGCATAGCGAACAGTTATAGAAGTTTAAAAAAGGAAAACTAGGCACTGAGAATATATTAGTGAAAACGAAAATTTAAATGAGACGATTGCCGAATGCTGAGATTGGCAATTGAGACATATACTTACGCACGCGTTGAAAAAGATTTAAAGTAGGAAAATGAGCTGAGGGTATTAAGGAAAAAATAAAAAATCTATTTTTCAACCAGAAAAGCCATTTAAATAATTCCAAACTATATTGTGCTTAACGTACCAAAACTACACAAGGTTATTATTAGGGTTCTGTGCTTTCGATATAAACCAATAAACACAGAAATTTTTGCCCCGAGGCGCTTTTCATTCTTTGAATCAGTAAACACAAAACAATTACAAATGTGAGCTGTCATTGAAAAAAAAAAAAGAAAGATGGGCAAAAGTCGCTTCACATGCAAGATTTTTCGAGTCACTACGCCGCATTCAGACGTGGTTGTTACTTCTCGTGCATATCTCGTTTTGTTGTTGCGAAAGTGGAGTTTTCATGGATGCTAAAAAAAGTAAAAAGAAATTACTTTCTTTATGTAACGCGTCCGCAGAATATTCACTATCTGCTGAAGTTTGCCTCGGCAGATTCTGACGAGCGCACAGCATAGAATGGCCGATCCCGTAAAAAAGCTTCCCTTCATTTTCTTTTCATCCCCGTGTCAAGCGTAGAACTTGCGTTTTCTTGACGGTGTTTCCTGAGCCGTAAGGAGCATGCTGCGATGGCTGGCAAATATCTTACAATGTACATGCCCATTTTTTTTCAACAACATTAAGTGTTACTTTCATGCTCCTCAAATCGTCTTGTTTCATTTGTTAACTCTTTTCGTACCACGCCCATCTGGCATCGCTAGCGCTCTATCGATGGCTTGAAACGCCGCTTTCGACACCTTCCGTGCCGCTCACGGACATACTGCGCTATCGGACGTGAAGGAGGAGAACTATATTTTAGTTTTCTAAGCAGTTCGTTTTTTTTCCCGCGAGGCGGTGATTTCTAAACGCACTCGGAAGTTTCTCGATCGTCAAAGGAGAACGAAAAAATGGCCGCCCGCTATCGATGGTCTGAAACGTCGCTTTCGAGACCTGCCGCGCCGCTCGCGGACACACTGCGACATCGGACATGAAAGAGGAGAAATTATATTTTTGTTTTCAAAGCAGTTCGCTTTTTTCCCACCTGTCGTTGATGTTTAAACGCGCTCCGAAGTTGCGCGATCGTCAAAGCAGAACGCAAAGATCTCTGGCTCAGGAAACGGCCCGCGCGCTTCGGGAGATCGCAGATATTCGGAATTCCGCTGCCTCTGCGGCTGATGTTATCGATACATCGAATAGCAGGGAGTCAGCTAACGCTGACTTTTCGTCGGACTTTGAGTCTGAAAGCGACGACGACGCAAACAAGCCCATAACATCGGCGGCCGTAGCCCGACATGCCCAACTGTAGTGCTTGCAGTTAAATTTTTGTAGCAGAATACCTGTTCAATGACAATTTTTTTTCTGAGATAGTGCCTAATAGGCGGAAATACATTTTGTATATCTCAATTTTCCTTACGTTTTTTTTTCTCTTAGTAGATACAAGCGTGTCTTTACAAACATTGTTCAATTTTATCGCACAATCTTGGTTTTAGTAATTTACGTATTTTGTATGACATACATCTCGTTAATAAATCTTTTATGCGTAAAAGTGCATTCTGTTTATGTAATACATTAAATATTGAGTGAAGTAGTTCTTTAGAAAAAAAAAACATCTGCCCTAACATACAAAAACACTTTTTCCCATAGTAGGGAAAGAATTAAGGCAGAAAGTTGGGCTAGTTGGTAACGAGCATAATAAGACATAATTATGCCATTCATTCATTGATAGTACCATCAGGGCTTACAGAGGGAAGGGGCTAATAAATACAGATAATTATACAAAAAATAACAGCAAACACGGAGATTAATCAGATGACAATGCATGGTACAATGTAAAAATAACGCAAGTTACAGCGACACAATAAGCTTATCATTGTAACAAAAAGTATACAAATAAAAACAGAAAACTTGGGTAATACAGATGAAATGTAAATGCATGGTATATAGGCCAAGTTAGAGTGAGAGGGTAAGCTCATAATGATATCAAATAAAGCATAATACAAAACATACTGTTTGTTGATTAGGGATATATAGATAGTAAAATAGAAATAACTTATAAACAGTACTGATCTGGAGAAAACGGAACTGCTTCGCTAGACATTGACATCAAGGTATACTAGATAACGTTAGTAAGTGCCTTACGGAAGTGATCGTTGTTAGTTATAGAGACTAGTGGATCCGGTAGGCGATTCCATTCCTGGCATTCCATTTCTTTTCATTTAATTCTTGAAGTGCCCAAGAACAGCTCTATACGCCTTATTGGCGCACTTGCGTTACACAAAGAACAGAAAACAAAAACAAACTAAACAGAAAACCTGAAAGAACAGTGGTAAAATGCAACAAAACAATGAATTACGTCAATGACAGAAGTCAGATAATGAGCAAGTACAAGAGCTGAAAATAGCGTAAGGTATTTTGTTGTGTCACAATACATATTAGAGCGTTAGAGTTGCAAGAAGAGTTTACGTAGAAAATGCTGGGATTACGCAAGTTTGGGCGAGGCACGCAGAATGTTACAGCCGACAGTAACCGCGGACAGGAAAAGTGGTTATGAATAAGTTTATACAAGAATAAGTAATCCCGATATTTTCGTCTTATTAATAGCGTAGCTGTTTAAGTTCGAGGTCCAGCTACAAATCGTTCGCAGAAACTCCGCCGAGCTATGACGTCACAGCGTTGCCTAGCAACCACATGGCACCGCTGCGCCTGACTTCGCGGAGCTTCGCACAGGTGTCATGACGTCACCGCTTCGACTTACGCATCGCTTCTCCTAGCCGCGCCGCGCTGCGCCTAGGTCTGGCGTCACTATGCGTCGCCTAGCAACCACCTATCATGTCTGCGCCCGACCGCACCACGCTGCGCCACCGCTTCCCGTACATCGCCAAGCTTCCACAGCCGTGTAGGCGGAGAAAAAAAAGTCATGACGTCACTGCGTGTCGCTTCGTTCGCGGCCTTCGTATAAAGCTCCGTGACGCCGCGACGGCGGCACATTGCCTTGTGTCTGTGCCGAGAACATTGTTTGGCCACCTAAAAAAATGAAGGCACCTTGCGCTAGTGGTGCAAGGCTGAAGAAACAGCGTAGCTGGGGTCGACCAAGCTTCTCCACCAGCCTTGCACCTCGCTAATTAGAACCGTGATTGGTGTGGGGGACCGACCGAAACGGCCATGTACAGCTCGGCAATGCATTTTTACTTTGTAAAAAAATAGTGGCATAACATAGCATTACATAGCAAAAACGCGGTAAAATCTCAGCATAACATGGCAATAGCAAAACTTGGTGAAATCTTGGCATTACATAATAATACAAAGCAAAAACTTAGCAAAACGTCGTAAACCTTGGTCGGCCCCCAGGTACGCTGTTTCTTCAGCCTTGCACCACTAGTGCGAGCTGCCCTCATTTTTTTCTAGGGATGTAATATAAAACATGCGCAGTACACGATAAAATACACGGCGACCCAAAAATTAATCGCACAGGATACGAATGAAACGTGGCTGAACACAACCAGTTTCTTGGTTGGAACTACAAATTACGGCTGGCTTAAATTCGCTGTTAAAACGACAGATGTGTAAACATAGCTATTTCAAACACTTTTGCAAACGGAGACAAGAGGGAACGGGGTGAGAATTTTTGACGTCGCTCACGCTGCATTTTTATGAATTGGCACAACTATTGCGCCCTTCCAACAAGAATGAAACGCACTCATACGCAAAGCAAAATTAAAAATATGCGTGAGAAGAGGAACAAAAACAGAAGAACAGCCTTTGATAACAAAACTTGTTATTCGGTCATAAGCAAGAGAATGCATTGGTTTTAACTTACGGCCGCCGAGATATCGTGTTCTGAAAAACATTAAATGTTGAAATCATCACTGAAGGTATACTGCCAGTCACCAAAGCTATAGGAGCATGCGCCGTATTCAAGAAAACCGAGGCGATATTGGCAATATTGTCGCAGTTTCTAAGAATGCCACGAGAAGGATGGTTTATGACATTAATTTCGGCACGCTCGGTACTAATCCTTTACATAGGTCCAGAAACGTTTGGTATCACATTTGGAATTTTTTTGGAAATCATTTGGATGATTTTGGAAATAACAAATGAAGATAATATGACATGATTATAAGCGTAATAAGACACGTACTAACGAAAGAACACGGCATTAGCGTGGTTCCGTGTTTCTTGTTACTCTAGTAATCATGTCTTATCTTCATTTGTTATTTTCACTCGTTGGTTCATAAAATAATTATGTAGAGTGTTTGGTATGTGTTCAATAAAGCTGTGTCATGCCAGGTGCGTTATATCTTCTCCAGTAATTACACAGTTGATTTGTAGCACAAGCATCGATTTCTCTTTGGCATTGAAATTAGACACTGAAAAACCCCGGTTGAAAGGCGAAAAAATAAACACTAATAAATAACCACCGATGTCAAAGAAAAATACCGAAAACACGGAACACTGTGAGAGATGCCATAATGTTAATTTTGACAACTTGAGGGTACTTTATGTGCACCCAAAGTGTAGGGTACACGAAGGTTCTTGCATTCCACCCCCACCAGAATACGGCCTGCGCAGTCGGGAATTGAACCCGCGACCTCGCGATCAGCAGCACGCCGTCAGAGGCACTTAGCCTAACGCGGTAAGTCATAAGATACGTATAGCATGAGTGGTTTGGTAAAACGGGCGCTTGAGATGCCCGTGGCCCACGACGTTGCCAGCCACACAAGCGAGCCATAAGTCACCAGGATCCTTAATGCTTTTTGGACTCTGGTCAAATATTATTGCTCGGTCCAAAGCCTTGCTTGTCTGATCGTCGTACCAGGATTGTTGTCACAGTTGGCCAAGAATTAAGAGTGGAAATAAAAATGACAAGAATAAGAGAAAGTGAGTATCGAATTCTAAGCAGGGTTGGGAATCGAACCATGCAGCAAGCTCTTGCTCAGCACCACACCGACATTGCCACTGTCACACCATTGTACCATGTAAAGAGGACTAAACTATGGACACCTTCCCGAAGATGCCTGGAAAAAACGAGCGTTTTAATACTCACCCTGTCGAGGGTGACGTGCGTCAGCAGCTCCGTTTGCTCGAGCACCAGAACCAGGGGGCACACTTTGAACGGGAGCTCGATTCCCTCGACGCCGATCAGGTGGACCGTGACGACCCGCTTGGCGAACGTGATGTGCTGCAGGAACTGCACCGGGCGAAAGCGCTCCAGCACCGACACGTTCAGGCTGATGCCGGAGAGACAGCGGTGCTCGCGGAGAAACCACAGCGTAGCCAAGAAGAGAATCACAGCTTTGGGGTCGTTGGGAGCCATGGGGTCACTATGAGTCATTACGAAGTCCAGGCTGCCTTCCCGCAGTTCGTTAAACTCCATGCCGAATGGGTTCAGGAACTTGTTCAACTTTCTCTGCATCGCGCGGAACGGCAATGAAGTTCGTAAGGGTTGCTTCCAAAAACAAAGTGTGTCGGCACATATAGAGGGCCCTATATGCACTGTTCTCAACATTGCCTTGCTTAATCCCTTGTCTCCTTAGCTACTCCGGAAGCAGTATTGTGCAGAAGCAGTCTGTCCTGCTAACATATGCTTTATATGAGTGGAAAATGAGTTTTGTCACCGACCTGCCCACACAACGAAGAGACGAACATTATCTGGTGCCTTAGCGGCTGGAAACACTAACGAGCATCTGTGCTGTGACCTTAACATGCATTGCCAACACTAAACGGTTGCGTTGGAGCTGATGTGTGACGTGTATGATACACACGCGTCACCTAACTGTGTGCGCACGTGGTTGAAGTGACAGTATGACTTACCGCTTGAGTCACCATCCAGCAGCGGGCACCTCCTTCGTTTTTCTGTGTGCATGAGTCGAGCAGTGAAGGCATCTGGAATACACCGCGGGTGACATGGGCGGCCCTCTCGAGCAACTCGAGGTCGTCCTTGAAATGCTTTTCGGCAAACTGCAGAAACCTGTATGCCTCCATGTTCAGGACCTGAAAGCGTGCAGAGATATTTGAGCAACATTGTGGCTCGCGAGCCTAAAACAGCAGCAACGTTTCGAGTCTAATCCAACAAGAGCGTCAACCGGCACGAAATCATTAGTCGGTCGACGTTCCCGTGAGATTATAGGTGTACGTGCGTGACCCGTTCTTATCTCTGCCTCGCTGACTCAGTGACATACACACACAGAAATTCGGGCACAACTCATCTACGATGATTATATCCCTTTATGCGAATAGCGGCAACACATGATGTACGAGGCGTGTACTACGGCAGCGTTCCTCTCTCGCTCTGCCGTCTTGAAACGCTGCGCCATGTGGAGGAGACGACGTGACCTCGCGCGTACACGGTGGCAACTACACATTGACCGAAGTTTGCGTCAAGGAGGTTCATTGGAGAAGGGCACATACCCAGTGGCACATACCCGCGTGAACTGACATTTTATTGCGATAGCAATTATATGGACACTCCAAAGCAGATTTCTGCCGTCGGCGTCGCCGTCGTCGTCGCCGTGAGGTTCCGTATGACGTCAATGGAGATGAAATCGTCGCCGCGCGCCGCCGAACGCTGTATGTGCGAGTGAAAGGGCGCGAGGGACGCGCGCTTTCACGGGGAGCGAACGCATGTCGGAGAGCAAACGCGCGTTCTGCCCCGTGCTCCCTGAAGGGCTGCAGAATTAAGCGTCGCTTTCCTCCTTTCCATATATAGAGAGCAAACGCAACTTTTTCCGTCGCGCGAAAGGCTGTGGAGGGACGGGAGGGAAGGAGGGGAGGTGGCGTTTAGCTGCAGCACAAAATACATATTTATTTAAAAACGCCGCGCGCGTTCGCTGCGAACGCGGGCAAAACGCCGACGGCGTCGACAACAGTTCTGCGCGTTGCTGGTGCATGTGCAAGTTTATACAGCTGATAAAACTACTATCCTTACTCCGTATAGCTCTACTAATTTGCTATCGCAATTGGTGCTTCGCCATTCGGGTAAAACTGCGACAATTTTTTTAGACTGCACTATCTGCAAGGATCGGTCCACATTTTTTTTTAGTGGGATAGCGTGGCAGCCGGAAAGGGAACCACTCTGACAATTCCAAGAATTGTACTCCGCATTTAAATAACGCCCATCAGTTTTGCAGCAGATGTACAGTCTACCGATTACAGTAGCCCGCGAGAGTCGACTGGCCGGCCGGTCAGCGGCTTCTAACGGCGCGAAGCGACAAGACCAGTAAGACTAGCGCATGAGCACAAAGTTCACTCGAAGCGCACGTTTGGTCTCTCAGGCAATTCCCACATAAAATCCCTATACATAAGAAAAATGTAGCAGTTTCGCCCGAAAGGCGAAGCATCCATTGCGATAGCAAATTATTAGAGAGCTATTCGGAGTAGGGATAGTAGTTTTATCGGCTGCATAAACTTGGACAGATTGGCTTACGAACTGAATTAACAATCGTGGTGCCAGCGCGCACAAGAAAACATGAATCGATCACACTGAATGACCGCGGCCAACGACTGTCAAAACGCTGGCAGCAAGCGCAGGTTCGCGCGGTCTATCGCTTCAACGGAAACTGAGCGGCGAATGCACAGCGCATACAAAGGTCAGAGCCGTGTGGAGATAAGAGACGGTGCGGACGACCGGCATCCCCGGGCAAAGCGCAAAGGAGAAGTTGTTGGCAGAGGAGAAGCAGCCGCCCCCCCCCCCCCCCTCTTCCCGCTTTGTTGCTTTCGCGTGGGAGATTGAGTGGCAAGATACGCCTTTGGTGCCGGAGCACAGCGCCGCCCCGCCTCCCTCCCTCCCTCCCTCCCTCCCTCCCATACATCACGGTCTTTCGCGCGACGGTCACGTTTGCTTTCCGCCGAGCATTCGCTCTCCGTGATACCGCGCGCGCGGGGGGGGGGGGCTCGCGCATACGGCACGCGGCGACGATTTTATCGCCCTTGAAATCTCTACTGAACCTCACGGCGACGGCGATGCCGACGGCAGAAATCCGGTAGAAGTGTCCATATAATTGCTATCGCAATAAAAGTACCGCCATCCTTTGATCAACGCTGCTTCACTCTCTCCTGTATCTCCGATTGGACGATGATAGCGCGCGCTTTGGCTTCTTTATATTTTTTCGCCTCAGAGCCATGTTAAAAGTCACTCTGAGCATAGCCTCCTATATATATTTTTTTAAATATAGGAGGCTATGCTCTGAGCCGCAGTCTCCGGCGGCGGCGGCGGCGGCGGCGGCGGCGCGCGCCCGGCCTGAAAGTTTCAACGTGGACTATATCTAGGACTTTCACTTGCTTTCGCAAGCAAAAAATAAAGGAAAAACACAGCATATCCACGAAGTGAATGATGATGAGTGGGGAAGCACCGGGGGATCATTCGGGTAAACCACAGCTACGGACGAGAGATAAAGAGAGCGCGCGTCGGGAACGAGAGAGAGAATTACACCATCTTCCCGTAGGGGAACCCTGAGTAGTATGCGAAGTAGCCATGGGGTCGACTCAAGGTAGTTTTATCAGCTGTATAAACTTGGACATGCAGCAGCACCAGCAACGCGCAGAACTGTTGTCGACGCCGTCGGCGTTTTGCCCACGTTCGCACCGAACGCGCGCATAGTGGAACTGGAACCGGAAGTGGAACCGGAACGCCATCTAGTGAACACTTCATAAAACGACAGGTGGCTACGGACACAACGCCATCTATTGAGCAATTCATAAACTAGAGGTGGCTACATACCACTACTACTACTACTACAGAGGAGGGAACGACCCACACCCTAAGGAGCTTCGCCCCTAAAAGCAAGCGCTTTAGGAGAGGAGACGGGGGAGGAAAGAGTAGATGGCGGTACTTCTACTATACAGGGACTTTATTCCCACAGGCATGACACCGCCCCTGTCGAGATTAACTCAGTGGAAGCTTCCCTGCTTATCGGAGACAGCAAGTGCACTCGAACCCGGACGCGTCTTTTTTTATAACATATACCGCTGTAGTCCACATGCACTGTAAGATAAACAAAGCGCTCAGAAAGGAGAAATTGTTGCGCCACGCTTCAAACTAGATCGAGAAGTTGAGTCCTCTCTTGCGCTACTCTTTCTTGCCCATTTGACACAATTCCATTGTAGCTTTGCACGTTTTGTCGAAATGAGCACTAGAGCAGCACACGCTAAGAAAATAAAAAGAAAGGACGCAAGCCAGGGCCACACGCTCCCGCTACCAATAATAAGGAAGGAAGCCTCCACCGAATTAATCGTACCAGGGGCTGTGTCGTGCTGGTAGGAAGATCGTAGCAGACGCAACATGCGCTTCGAGTGAACTTGGTGCGCATGCCCTCCTCTTGCTGCTCTCGTCGCTTCGCGCCGTGCTACGGATGTAGTGCCGCAGGCAGGGCGTTTATCAGTTGAAATCGATTAGTTGATTGAGCGTGGCGTCTCAAAGGAAAAGCACTTGAGCTGTGTGCCGTCAGCGCAACCCGGGGTTCCTCAGTAAAGTTATGGGGTTTTACGTGCCAAAACCAGTTCTGATTATGAGGCACGCCGTAATGGGGGACTCCGGAAATTTAGACCACCTGGGGTTCTTTAACGTGCACCTAAATCTAAGTACACGGGTGTTTTCGCATTTCGCCCCCATCGAAATGCGGCCGCCGTGGCCGGGATTCGATCCCGCGACCTCGTGCTCAGCAGCCCAACACCATAGCCACTGAGCAACCACGGCGGGTCCCGGGGTTTCTCAACGTGCCCGCGAATGTAACATTCAATTCTGGGGTGTTGCGCGCCAAAACCACGATATGATTGAGATGCGTCGTAGTGGAGGACTCCGGATTAATTTTGACCCCCAGTGGTCCTTTAATATGCTCCCAGTGCCCTTCTAAATGCGAATGAGCGAGCGTTTTCGCATTCCACCCCCACGGGGGCGGTGCCGTCGCGGCACGTTATGGAAAGTGCGAAATCGTGCGCAGTAGCATAGTGTCATACGGGGGTGATCATTCTTAAGTTTTCCAGAATTTTTAAAAACCTGTCATAGATAACAATTTCGTCCTTGAGCTGGATTGTTCATACCGCTCCGCGTTCGCATGCAACGTTCTTACATTCTTGACCGGCGCTTAATGCACGAAACTATAAACTATGCCTGCCACGCTTACTAATCAGTTCATAGCATGTGGGAAGCGCAGGTTTCTCAGCTTTTATTGCGACGGGAAAATGGTTGGTGCACGACTACGATACCGGATTGCACGGTTGCTTTTGGTGGTTCCTGCTCTTGCGTCCCAATGGGTTATTTAGACTTGTGACATGCGAGGAGGCTTCTACTTATCGCAGTATCAACGAGCAGGCATTCGAAAAGAATAGTTTCATTGCGACACCGACTGTGGTACACTCTTTATTTTTATTTATTTTTTATTTACAGTATACTGCGGTCACGAAGGACCATGCAGGTGGGAAAATATACAGTTTCAAATTTACAAGCACAAATGGAGCCGTAAGGCACTCAAGCTCACAGAAAAGGGAAACAAAGCAATCTTACGCATATCTAGAAGTAGAACAGCGCAGCCTGTCAAGATAACAAAATAACACAGTTCATAGTAAGTGACGCATACTATAAGAAGTATAAAAGTAAACAAAAAAAGAACTCTTCCCGGAATACGTCGGGTGCGTAAATACAGTATTTGCAAATTATGAAGTAACACTGCATCAATAAAGCACGTAGTGAAAAAAACGACGAAATGCAAAAGTGAAAGCGAAAAAAAAAAAGTCACATGAACATTCAGTGGTTTACTGCATTTCTAAATCAGTAAGTAGCGCACTTTCAAATGCACTTGCAGATTCTAAGGAAACAATATTTTCAGGCAGCGAATTCCAATCAGAAATGGTTCGTGGAAAAAAAGAGTACTTAAAAAGATTAGTGCGCGTTTGATAAGAAAGTAGATTATGTGAATGTCGATTTCTCGATGTACGTGGCAAAAATGGCTGAATAAATGCACGCGCATTCACATTAAGTCTGTTGTGATAAAGCAAGAATAAAAATTTAAGTCTTGATATTTTCCTGCGCTGCTCTAAGGTTGGAATCTTATTTGAACCAAGCTTGCTTTATACGAGTTCTTTAACTCCGAAAAAAAATGGGGGCGCAGGGGGGCGCGCAAGCGAGACATAGGAAGGAATAATTGCGCCACAAATAAAGCATGTGCAAATAGTACACTGAACGGCACCTCAATGCGGTCAGTGACAGGAAGGCGTCCAAACAGATCAAAACACCTCTTCCGTTTAAACGCCACATCAGTGCCATTTTAACAGAAAGTTTCTGCACAGGTTGTGGTTCACTGCATCCCGTTTTGAAGGACTGTGTTTTGCTTGACAGATGATAAACGTGGCATCTCAAGAAAACCCTACATTCGATGAAAAATGATCTGATGGCCTTACCCTGCGTTGAAGATGACGTAAAATCCCTACATTAATTTGATGCTGAAAACACAGGATACATTAAGCCTACATTAAGTTCATGAACAGGATACATTAAGTTCTTGTTGACCTAATACAGAGCATTTGCCTTCTCTTTTATAAATATAATTTTTCATTGCTTGACGTTAACTCAAATATTTTTCGTACTGTGTAATGCGAGTATTCACTAGATGTTTTAACTGCATTTGAAGTTCTACGCATCATTGTATAATGATATACGCAACTGTTTTACTAACAATGCCCGAGAGATTTCATTGCATTGCACATTGTACCCTATTATTTCTTCACTTTTTTTTCTCTTTTTTTTTTTCCTTTCTTCCTCCTGTCGCAACTGTCAATGAGTTAAAAGGGTTCGACAGCCTTGTCAAGCGGTCGTGTAGACTGCTTTTTCTCTCAAACCCCCAGTTTGTACCGCACACTGTATTGCAAACTGAAATAAAGCTTTGATTGATTGATAACGTGCACCACAGCGCGGCCACACCAACCTTGTCGCTTCAGGGACTGTCAGTGCCATGGCTGGGTGGCTATAAGCAGAGGCCGCCTTCAGAGCGTGCAAAAGAGTGCACACGTATGTACAAACGTTCTACGGCAAAGATGCACGAGCAAAATACGCTAACGGGTTTAGTAGATCAGGTTCAGGAAGCAGTTCATATGCTCCGTATAGACAGACATAGATTAGCGATTCGACCATAGACATCAGGCAATCGCTTTTCAGTCCTTCACGCTCAACGAGTTACAGGCATAACACAGTAGATTTATTTCCTCGAGCTATACTTTCGGGCAACATAAGCGTAAAATTATCTGACCAATTTGCTTCAGGGCCTCATTGTTACTGCGTGCGTCAGTCACGAGGTAATGCATGAGTCCGGAAGTCACCCCACCTAGGGTTTTTCGATGTGAAATCTTAACGTGAAGGCTTTTATGCGTTCCACCCTCATTTGAGGGCTAAGGCGCGGCCACTAATCGAATCGGTAACGTCGTATTCCAACAACAACGATTACTGTCAAAATTTACGTGCTGCAACGACACATTGAGTATAGCGCAAAATTAGGCTGGTTTGTGTTCGTCCATCTTGTAATTGCGCTTAGTACGTATACAACTAACAATCAGCACAGGACACAGCAAACAGGCACGACAGAGTACAAACCAACTGAATTATTGTCTCTGGAATGGTTGTAGATATTTGGGCTGCAGCCAAGAGTCGATGTGGAGATGCGTAGTCTAAGCTATAGGCATCTGCAAATCTAACCTGAACTTCGCATCTGCAAGACCTGAACTTGACATCTGCACATGCTTTCTCGAATGCAGCGCACATATGGACAACGTTTCATCAGTAATTAAGGCGCGTAGCCCCACCCTATGCGTGAAAACCATGCATGCGCGCATATGGACGAGGATGAGTGGCCGACCGGCGCGCGATGAACAATAAAAAAATAAGTTCTGGGGCTGTACGCACCAAAACCGTGATCTGATTATGAGGCACGTCAAAGTGAAGGACTTATCTGGATCAACTTGCACGAACTGGGGTTCTCTAACGTGCACCTAAATAAGAACACGAGCGTTTTTGTATTTCGCCCCCAGGCCGCCGCGGCCGGTATTGAAGCCGTGACCTCTAGCTCAGCAGCGCGACGCCATAGCCCTGGGTTTCCGCTGTGGGTCGGCGGGTATTGTTACCTCCAGTTATGCTACGGGCACGCAGCCCACTGTTCGTATTTAAAAAAACTGGGGTTCTTTAACGTGCACTCAATGCACGGTTCACGGGCGTTTCCACAGTTCGCCCCCATAAAAATGCGGCCGCCACTGCCGGGATTTTGTCCTGCAGCCTCAGGTTTAGCAGCTTAACAACAAAACCACTACGCCACCACGGCCGCACCGGTGCGTTCACATGTCATCTGGTCTCGATTGTACTCGGTGCATTACAAGTTGGAGTAACCCGCATAGTGGAACCGAGCACCGAAGCTTATCCTTCATGGTGCACACGTCGCGATCGATTCCGAGGTTATTTCAGAGGTATGGTGATCCTCGGGGTCCCCCATCCTGCCCTATGGACAAGATTCGTTCATTTTACCGGGATACAAAAGGCTTAATGTAGCGGAGCTGTAAAACCCACCATATAGAGAGGCGAAGGCAGGAGACGTGGTATGGCGAATGACAACACTCACGTTTAGCGGCGCCAGGAGCCGGCGGCCAAGCGCGGTCACGTCACCGCAAGCAGGAAGCAGTTCTGATCCACTGCGGCAGGCTCCGGGTTCTATAGGAACAGTTTGGCGCCCCTGCCATTAATGGCGCCGCAGTAGCAAATTGTGTTTCGCATTCAACACCAGGCGCGCCGATTTCTCTAAAAAAAAAAACCGATTTTGCCTTCGTCCAGCTCTATTATTTTTGCTGAACAATGTTTCATCGAACTTCGGAAAAATATAACCAAGAAGGAGCGCTTGATAACGTTGCCAATATGGAGCGATATAAAGATGCATTCGCGAGCGGAAAGAAGCCGAGTCCATATTTGTGTAGTTGTTGTTGCCTCAAAACATGAGTCGTACCCACGAGGGTAGTTTTGGCTGTGCTTTCGCCACGTGCAGCTTTAAGACTCCTGTTTATCGCTGTCGTGTAGATAATGTGGTAGGCGTCGTTTATTTATGCTTTCAGGGCTGCGAAGAAAGCATGCATCAGAAAGCATGCGAAGCAAGAGGGGCGGACACGGCACACGTTACCAAATACGGGAAACATCTCGAGTTAAGATAGCACGTTGATCGTTTGAAGCTTGACTTTCACTTTTTGCAGGCTGTAGTGAACCATCTTTATTCCTTCAGTAGCTACACCGCTGCTGCATTTAAAATTCATTTTAGTGATCATCAACAAGCACTTTTGACACAGTAATGGCCCGGATAATGTTTGTTTATCGACAGAGATTATATCTGTTTTAATTGCGCAAGGAAGGGTGACAAATCGGGGTAAAACTCGTCTACGATGACTATCCTATGCGAATGGACAAAACTCATTGTGTATGCGACGTGTAGTGCAGCTGAGCTCCTATCTCGATCATGCTTCCCTCTTAGAGTGTTACTGTATATGGCTCCCTCCCTAATGAGAGCAATATAGATAACTTTCATGTGACGTCACGGAGCCATCTCTCACCGCGCTGGTACCCAAAGATGGCGACTACGATGACGCCAGTGCAACGTTTTATCACGCACACACTGTTTTACTGTTTGACGGCGATTGTTTTTCACCGGTTTACCAGTGTTATCACTCTGACGTTCGACGCAAGACGCGCCTCTCGTTGCTGTCATGCTTCTTGCTTACACCGCTTCTCGACCTGCTGTTATCCAAATATGGCGTCCGCGATGACGTCCGTGCCACCTATCTATCCAGTAAGTCTATTCCCTCTAAACACGTTTCGCCATCTAGAGGCGCCGCTTCGAAGTCCGAGCGAAGTTCTTCACGTTGCCTCCGAGATTGCGTGGCATTCGAGATTGCACCGGTGCGTATATATTAAAGTCATTGGAACCTCCATTGACGAAGTTCCGGTGACTTCCTTCTGGACACGCGGCGGCATCTAGCGGCGCGCCAGCGAAGTCCGGCCATGACCTCAGAGAAGCGTGGCGGGCCGTTGCGTGCGAACACTGAGAAATAAGCCCTCCCCCCCCCCGCGGGCATTCGTGGCGTGGCGCGCAAAGAATCGGGCTGCTGTGGTTGAGGAACCAGTATGACGCTGGCTTGGTTCTAGCCAGGAATCGACAAATTTTGAAGGCCATTTTTTTTCGACGAGCTATGTGAACGAGGTTAGGCCTACATTCTTATACAGCACTACCTTCGGGATCGGCCCACATTTTTTTTACTGCACTATCTGCGGGATGGGCCCACATTTTTGGTTATCTAGATAGACTGAAATGAATTGGTGTGACGATGCCTAGAATGCCATTCGCATTAAAAGGAATTACTTGTTTCGCCAACCCAGCTATCGACGTGCAAAAAGCACTAATGTCAGATAGAGCACGCGCAGATGCTCGCTCGGTGATTTAAATACAATTCAGTAATTCAGGTGTGGCTAGTGCAGCATGCTAGTTATATTTTCGGCTCTCGTTACCTGCCAATGATCACATACGAAATGCTGTCTACTTTTTCTGGAGAAATACGAGGGTCGTTCAACTCAATCCGGGACTTTTTTTTTTCTTTCCAGGTTTAAATGGACGCCTATAGTGTAAGGCCGCATGATTTTTTTGTATATCTATCTTTCGCAGTGTCGAGAGTTGCCCACGTGTTTTCTGTACGGAGCGGGGGTCCACTTAGAGCACTGCACGGGCTGTGGGCCGTGCAGTCCACGCATCCGGCCTGTGGGTCGGATGCGTGCTGCTCTGAGTTGGCGTCCCGCCGGCGGTCCTAATAGGTCCACGCGGACGGACCTTGAGTGAGGCTGCTGTGCGTGGTGCTGTGGGGCTGACTCCCGGGTCCTGTGCTGGCTAGGGACGCCGCCGGAGTCTAGAGTGACCATGTGTTGCGTGTACGGAGCGGGGTTTCACTCCCTATACACGTCCGGGCAGCGGCCACTTGGAACTTGTCCTTGGAGCGCTGCGAAGGGCCCACATGGTGTCGAGCGACGACTTACGGTGCGCGCTGTAGAGGCGCGGCACGGATCCGAGGAACACAATCGGATAACGGGAAACACCGAGTTCGTATGCCACAGACGGTCATAATTTTTCCACGCGGACAAACCTTGAGTGAGACTGCGGGACGCGGTGTCGTGGCACCGGCTCCCGAGTCCTTTGCTGGCTAGAAACGCCGCTCAGGTTTGAGATGGCCTAGCAATAAATCGTGCGTGCCTGGCGTGCTTCACCAAGGCCGTCAATGACTACGCGGAAATAGGAAAGGGAAATGGAGTTGTAGGAAGAGGGAAAACAGTTTTGTTTTACAAGACGTTTACTTTTAACAGTAAGTCCATCCCTTTGGGTTGTGGCTTAACAAAGATTTGGCTCTCATTGGCAATGGCATCTGCGGGACGGGCCAGCGGTCCTAACGCCCTTTTTCTTTGTCTGTTTCAGCTATAATAATCCAGACGATATCCGGTCCCTCAGTCTGGGCTGATATCAGGATAGTTGATAGATCGGTGAGGCTCCGTACAATGTATACGTTAAAGGGCGTCTGGGCTGTAGTCAGATTTGCTGATAGATCAGTGAGGCACCGTACAGTAGTCTGGGCTCTAACAGTCATTGAGACAGTCGAAGAGTGAGACATGGTTTCTCTATTGTTCAATTTGTAATTAAGTTGTTTTATCTGCCATGTATCAGTATAGAAAAGTTTATTTATAAACATCTTGTTCATCTGGTTTGCCTCGCTTCCTGTCTGCGTTTGATGACCGCTGCTGATCACCACACCAGAGACTTCACGTTCCAGCAAAGAAGGAAGAAGAAGAAGAACGAACCAACGAAACTTTATTTAGGAAGAAGCCCTGCATAGCGCGCTGAAGCAGCGGTTCGAGCTGCGGCGTTCCTGCGGCGTTCCGGTGCCTCTCCAAGCTTCGTTGGCCTGCAGTGGTATTTTGGCTGTGTATCGGGTGGTTCCAGGTTTCTAACTACCTTTATTTAATCCCTGATTTATTCACATTCCTTGCATCAGCCATCTTGGGCTGATGTCGACCAATTCTCCTGGCCAGGCGCGATCCGCCTGGTCAGCATCCCTGCCATCTAATGAATTACCTTTAGATTTGTTTTTTCGCAGTGGCGTAAGCACCATTCCTGTTGCGCTCGTGCCTACCAATGGAGGTTCCATCAGGCTGACGAACCCACAAGCCGTCCAGAAGGAACTTAAGACCATGTCCAACCACTTCCAGACCATCACTGACGTGCGAGCGTTCGGACGCGGAGGTATACTGTGTCGGTCACCGGACCAGACCTGTGTTGAAGATCTACTGAAATGCACTTCATTCGCTTCCATCCCGGTGAGAACTTTTATCCCGCCTCACCTTGCGTGCACCAAGGGCCTCGTACGGGGCGTAGACTCCCACTTAAGTCCAACTGAAACCCTGGACAAGCTCTCCGCAGCAGGTGTCATTGCTATTTATCGTTGCAATCGCCTCGTAAATAATGAGAGGATTCCGACTGAGTCAGTAATTGCCACGTTTGTGGGCACATCATGTCCGTCCGAAATCAAAGTGTGGCCTCTTGTGTTCCGTGTAGAACCACTCGCGTCACGTCCAATCCAATGTCAGAATTGTTGGAGATTCGGGCACAGCGCAGGAGGTTGCAAGTCGAGCGTACGCTGCCGCACCTGTGGAGATGGTCATCCTTCAAGTGAGTGCTCTGCGCAATCTGAAAACTGCTGCCTCTGCGGGGGAACACACCCAGCAGACTATCCGAATTGCTCAGCTCGCGCCCAAGAAACTCAAATTCTTGAAGTAATCGACCGCCGTCGTTGCTCCCGAAGAGATGCAATTGCAGTCGTTAAAGACAGGGCCTTCGGATACTCTGGTGTTACAGCCCGCAACACTCCAAGTATGAATATTAATCTATCGGAAGCAATTGACGCTGCTGTTGAAAAGGCCATGACTAAGGCTATGGATAAATTGGTATCCAGCCTATCAGAATGCTTAGCCCAAATCATTTCCAGTCAGATGATTCAAATGTTGCAAGCCACTAAGCTACAGTCCTCAGTACTTAACGCCACACCTAGAATGCCTAGCAACGACGTAGAAGCGCCTTCTACATTTACAGATCACTCGACGGACACTACTCCGCCAATTCAACCAGGCGAGGGTGAGTCCTCTTCCTCAGACTCCCTTACTGTCACAGATATGGAACTTGACGCTCGAGCTCCCAAACGCATGGGATCTCCAATTTCTAAGATTATGAAACCGAAACCAAAAAAGAGTCAACCATCGCCTATGAATAAAGAAAGCTTTCTTAAGGCGGCAGTTGCCGCTGCTGTGCGATCAACACCATTGGACAGTTGAAAGTACTGCAGTGGAACTGTCGCTCTATCTTCTCAGCTTTAACAGATTTGTTTTACCTATCTCATCAGCTTAATCCAGATGTTATACTTCTTCAGGAAACTTGGCTATCACCAGAGAAAAATTTTCATTTGAAAGGTTTTCGTTCGTTCCGATTAGATCGTAACCCGCGAGGCGGAGGACTATTGATACTTGTTTCAAATAAAATTTGTCATAAGGCAAACCTTTCTTTTAAATTCATGGACTCCGACTGCGAAATTTTGGCGATAGACTTATGTCTCCCAGGATATCAACCATTTTCAATTATTAATACCTATTTCCCCACCGGTGTGCAAAGTACGCGTCAACTTGATAGGGCTGTAGCTGCTTGTAGAAAAGAAATTTTGTTCGCAGGAGATTTTAATTCGCATCACGTGTCCTGGGGTCTAAAAACAGATTTGTGTGGTAAGCGACTATGGGAATGGGCTATTGATAGTAACCTTTCATGTCAGAACACAGGACATGTGACATTTGTTAGAGGCCACTTTCGGTCAGTGTTAGACTTAACATTTTGTAGTGCTGGCCTCAATCTTTCTTCGTGGTTAACGGTTGACTCAGCAACCAACAGTGATCATCTTCCTGTGTCATTTGAAATCATGTGTCCAATAACATCTTTAGAATACCAGGTGTGCACATTTGTCAACCACAATAAATTTAAGACAGTCTTACTTGCATCCGTTTCGAAACTTGCCAATGCCAATGACGAGGAAATCGCTTCAAAGATTTGTTCGGTTCTTGAGGGTTCACGGAAGCAAGCTCAATTTGTCATCCCTTCGGCTAAACGCAGCGCTTGTCGTTGGTGGAATGATGAGTGTACGCGTGATTACAGGAAAAGAAAAGCAGCCTGGAAAACACTTCTCCATAATCAATGCCCGACAAATTGGAAAAATTATCAGTTTCACGCTGGTGTATTTAAACGTACTGTTAACCGAGCCAAAGATGAATATAATATTAGGCATTACGATTATCTATCAAAATCAAAAAACAAGCGAGCTCTGTTCGCATTTCTTCGCGCTAGAAAGGGGCTACCAACGCCGTTAACATTAGACTCCATCGTTTTGACCCCGCAAGAAATGAGCTCTTCTTTAGAAGCGATTGCCAAAGGTTTAGAAAATCGATTTGCAGCCCGGCTTCCAACTATTCATTATGCTTTAGACTCTTCGGATGGCTTCACCTCAATTTCATTATCTGAGCTCAATCAGACTGCAGCATGCTTGCCAAATACAGCACCTGGCCCTGACGGAATCACAAATGCAATGCTAAAAATATTATTAAAGGAATCGCCGAACATTCTTTTAGACGTGGTAAATTATTCGATTAAAAATGCTTGGATTCCTTTGCAGTGGAAGCTTGCCAAAGTAATAATGATACTTAAGAAACAAGGGGGAGGGTACACATTGGAGAACATCAGGCCTATAGCGCTTACGTCGAATGTAGTAAAATTAATTGAGAGGCTTATTCACCTTCGTATCATCAAATTTGTAAACGATAATTCAATTCTTAGTCCATGTCAGATTGGTTTCAGGGCTGGCTGCTCTATCTGGCATGCCCATGTCGACTTAGAAAGCCGGATACAACTTGCTCGACGTCATAAGCAATATGCTGCCTTAGTGACGCTTGATATCGCTAAAGCATATGATACCGTGGAACACACAGTTTTGATAAATCGGCTAACATCTTGTGGTGTTCCTGCTTATATAATAGCGTGGATTCATTCATTTTTAAGTGAGAGAGAATTCTACTGCTACAAAAGCGGCTTTTCGTCTTCTAGGTGCAAACAAACGAGAGGAGTACCACAAGGTTCAGTCCTTTCCCCGGCGCTTTTTAATATTCTCATGAGCTCAATTCCCCATCATGAAGAAGTCACAACTTATGTTTATGCAGATGATATTGCGTTTTTCGCATCTGCAAATGACATTCATACGTTATATCAACGACTGCAAACTTACCTTTGTGCCCTGGAGAGCTGGTTAGATGTTAACCAGTTTTTACTCAATACCAGCAAATGTGCCATTCTCGTTTTCCCGATAAATGACCCAGTGCATATCTCTCTCTCTTACCACCTACAAGACATACCACAGGTAGAATCGGTTAAGTACCTTGGAATAATTTATAACTCCTCTCTCAACTGGCGGCCACATATAGATCATGTGACTGGAAAAGGTACCCGTGCAATTGGCATTTTGCGCAGGCTGAGCAATCGTCGAATAGGATTGAGAAGAGATACACTTCTAATGATATATCGCATGTACGTTCGCCCTGTATTGGAATTTGGTTGCGCACTCTTCTCTGGAGCTCCCGCTTACACTTACCGCCCTTTGATCCTCTTAGAAAGGGAAGCATTACGTTTGTGCCTAGGGCTTCCTAAATTTGTTGCAAATTCTGTTCTTTATCTAGAATCCCGTGTTCCTCCTCTTTCGTGTAGGTTCCATCTTTTGACAGTACAGACGTTTTTGAGAATTTACGAATCACCGGTGCGACGCTCTCAAACAATATTCATTTCCCACCCTGATTGGTTTTTTCGTGTAAACTGGCCGCGTTCACATACTCCCCAAATTAGATTCACGCAACATTTACTTGACCCTTTGGATGTGCGCATCTGTGATGTACTTCCGATTCCCGACAGATCTGTTACCACTGATATTCAATTCGATGACATATTTCCTAATAATTCAAAATTACTTCCACATAGTATTCTAGATGGTATATTACAAGATCATCTGCAGAGCCTGAAAACAAACATCGTTATTGCGACAGATGCCTCACAATGTGAGGAAAAATCAGGTGTTGGTATATTTTCCCCTATTCTCGATTGGACATTTTCTCTTCGGTTGCCAGATTTTATACCCATATTTTTAGCTGAATTTATGGCGGTGGTGCTGGCTCTACGCAAATTAGACCCATCAATTACGTCTGCCGTGATAGTCACTGATTCATTGTCATTATGCTCATCCCTCACTGCTTCTTGTGACTCTCGCGTATTGAGGACGTTTAATTCATTGATACCTGTTTATTTGAAAAGTTTGCGTCTAATTTGGGTGCCTGGCCATAAAGGACTTTTTATAAATGAAATAGCAGATTCACTAGCCAAGGCGTCGATAACCGGACCAATTTTTCCGTATTGTCCTTTGACTGCTCATGTCACTGCTGCTAGATTTCGCAGGAGTGTCATTATGCAGGCAGTGTCAGGCTCTGCTCTAACTAATTCTTTGGAATACAGACATCTCCTATACCCTTGGCACAGAGACTTTTGCCAAAGCCGGAAAATTGAAGTGGCCATCACGAGGCTGCGCTGCCGTATCCCTACGTTAAACTTTTACTTACACAGGTCTGGTCTGGTCCCCTCACCATTATGCTCATTCTGTGGCGAAGCGGAGACAATAGACCATTTCTTGTTGTCTTGTAGGCGTTTTTCTGCAATAAGGAAAAGACTACTGGAAATTCCGCTTCGCAATATTGGCCTATATTTATCGGAACCTGTAATTCTATCTTTTGGAGCCTCCATTATTGGGTTCAGCCACAGAAATGCTTGCTTGGCAATCCAAAATTATCTCATTGAATCAAATCGATTACCATGATAAACTTATTGTCACCTTTGCCACCATAGTTTTCTTTTATTCATATATTTCTTTTTAACCTATTTTTAATTAGTGTTTTTTGTTCTTTTCCTCACAAAATTTTCCTGTCTCAACTCCAGCATTCTATTCGTTAATTCTCTTGTTTTTATGCACCGAACATAACCACCCGATTCATGGCCAATCCCCCACTGTGGGTATGCGCCACAACCCACTCAGGACAACAACAACAACAACAACTTTACTCCTAGGCTGGAGGTTTTGTACACTGACCTGTAGTATCAGTGGTTTTGTATGCAGTAGAAACTGGCACCTGTGTCCTGCTACTGGTAGACGGCGCTCATTTCCTGTGCTTCTGGATAGACTGTTACATCAAGATGGCGGACAACAGTGTGAACGTCCACGTGGAACAGTGTGTTGTGATGAAATTTTTAGTGAACGAGGGCATAAAACCTGCTGAAATTTGCAGAAGACTTCAGGCTCAGTACGGTGATGAGACACTCAGTAGCAGTAAGACATTTGAATAGTGTAAGCGCTTCAAAGATGGCCGTATCAATATTACTGCCGACTCCGGTCGAGGTGGATCACAGCCCACGGTAGTCATTCCTGAGAACATTCAGCGTGTGAAGCAGCTGATCCTAGGACAATCGTCGGATAACCTGTCGTGAAATTTCAAGGGATCTGTCGTTAGGAACAGTGAACACAATAATTCATGATCATTTGTTGTTCTGAAAAGTGAGTGCACGCTGGGTCCCAAAGCAGCTGTCTGCTTCTGACAGACACAGAAGAGTTGAAGTCTGTAGAGAAGAGAAGGAACGCTATGAAAGGGAAGGCCAGGATTTTCTGAATCGCATCATGACATGTGACGAAACATGGGTTCACCATTTCACCCCAGAATCCAAAAGAGCATCGATGCAGTGGAAGCGTGCGGAATCACCACCTCCCAAGAAATTTCTAACAGTTGCGTCTGCTGGTGAAGTGATTGCAAGTGTATTCTGGGATAAACAGGGAATTATTCACGTTGTTTTTTTACCCCATGGTTTCACTATCAACAGTGAGCCGTGTTCCGCCGTGTTCTGCGTGGTGTGCACAAGAGTTTACGGAAGAAACGTCCGGGTTTGATCACAAAGGGTGTGGTCTTTTTGCAAGACAATGCACGACCACATACCGCTCAACGCACATTCCAAACAATCCAGCAACTTGGCTGGGAGATATTCCCACACCCTCCCTATAGTCCTGACTTAGCACCAAGTGATTTCCACCTGTTTGAGCCTCTGAAGGAATTCCTTGGAGGAAAACATTTCAACACTGATGATGAAGTGAAGAATGGTGTCCTACAATGGTTCCGTCGTAATAATAAATCTTTCTATACCGAAGCATTCCAGGCGTTAGTTAAAAGCTGGGATAAGTGTATAACTGTAGCTGGAGGTTATATAGAAAAATAATCCACTTTCCACACTTTGAAACTTGTTCTTCTATTTGTTTTTTTTTAAAAGTCCCTGATTGACTTAAACAACCCTTGTATATGGGCTCCTAATGATTAATGGAATGCAACAAATGATTTGTGTATTTCTGTTTACACTCAAAGTTCTCTGAACATAATAATAAATTAAAAAATCCGGCATAGCCCATCTCACAAGCGCTGTCGACATTAATGAGATTAGCATTCAAACAATGTAGCGATACACCGTATTGGTTGAGGACACCTTTATTTAGAATCTGAAATGTTCATTCTGAGATTTCCATTGCTTCAGATATACAAGGTGATCATAATGAAGTTTTACAGAACTTTTTTTAAAATCGCCTGTGACAAATAACATAATTCTACTGAAATATTTAAAGAGGCATACATTACTTGCACGAGAAATCAGAGTACATATTGAACCAACATCTGTTAACTACATCTGCGGAGAACGTTGTGTTCACCGTACGCGTTCATTCTAACACCATCGCCCAAAGAAGAGTCTGCGGAAGAAGACGAAGTGAACGATGTGGACCCAAACGCCAACGGCCGTCCCTGCGAATATATCGAATGTTTCGTATGATAAAGGTGAAAGCGACGACCACGGCGGCCCACCCGAGAAAAGCAAGAGAAGCACTGTTGGACACGAGCCAGATACAGAGGAGGAACCAGGTCGGAAAACAACGCCCGCGCCCTCCGCACAGCGGCCCGTGTCATCGGGGAAACCAGAAGTGCAGTGCGGGCCAGTGAAGAGGCGTGCCCGCTACGCTCGCCTCACTACCGGTGGCAAAGCATCTTCAGTGGACGACGTGGAACCCGGGCCTGTTATCAGGCATCCCGCGGCGCAACCCGATTTACTGGCGCGTGAGAAAGAAACGTCGAATAACGACGAGCGGCGGTCCGAAGACAGAGGCAGGCGCCACCGCGAGAAGTCCAGGAGCAACAAACGAGACGTGCCCGGCTCGCGCTCTTCGGAGAGAGAGACTTCCCTCGAGGATCCCGAAGCAGTCGCAACGCCCCTGAAGCACAAAATGCTCGCCCCTCAGTTGCAGGATCAAGAGGGACAAGCTACCAAAACGGAGCTCCTCATCTCGGCGACTGAGAAAGATAAATATTCTGAGCAGGTAAGCATTCCGAACAGGACTGCCGCTGAGAGAAAAAAAAATTAAGTTAGTTTAACGGCCACACGTCCTTCCAGCAATTGATCCATTGTTTCGCGTGGATTTCCCTGCATGAATATCACAAAAAAAAAACCTTCTAAGACGTTTTGCATCATATGCATTCGTTCCTAAACACTAAAATATCACCGCCGCAGTGGAGATTCTGTGTACTGGTATTTAAGGCTTGTAGTTTTGACGCGAAAGCGTCAAATGACCCATTGAGCGAAAAAGCAGGCGTCTGTAGTCTGTAGCAGAGAAGCGGCACCTAAAGTTCTATTAGCTGCGACGCCACGTGAAGAGCGCGCCTCGACGGAGCAGAGTGGGCGAATGGGTAGCGCGCCAGGTGTTGCGTGAGAGGAAAGGGCATCGCCGCAGCCCCACGTCACCTTTGCTCTCGGAAAGCGGCGCGCGTTTCTTTCTCTCTCTCTCACTACCATTGGGCTTAGCTGCTGCGCGCGCCTATCGGCTTTGGTGGCCGCTGCAGCTTCCTCGTTCTCTCGTCGCACAAACGTCGGTGGTATGCGGCGCTGGCCCCGCAGGATGCTGCTGCTCGCTGGCTCTGGTAGCACGTACCGCTATGGTACATTACTCGCAGAGCAAAACTCGGACCACTCAGCGGCGTTGAATTGGACATTATTGATTTCGCTTTCACTACTCACAATAATTGCTTAGGTGTCCTCGGATATTTATTATTACATTCTCTGTGTACGGTATAGGTGAACTAACAAAAAAATTATGGGGTTTTACGTGCCAAAACCAGTTCTGATTATGAGGCACGCCGTAGTGGGGGGACTCCGGAAATTTGGACCACCTGGGGTTCTTTAACGTGCACCTAAATCTAAGTACACGGGTGTTTTCGCATTTCGCCCCCATCGAAATGCGGCCGGGATTCGATCCCGCGACCTCGTGCTCAGCAGCCCAACACCATAGCCACTGAGCAACCACGGCGGGTAGGTGAACTAACACATCTGGCTACAACAATAGAATGAGTGGAGACATTTGAATGAGGAAACTACCCCTAGACATCGAGAATACAAATTCCTATGATGGCCACTCTCACATGCTTCGTTGATTGACGGGATTTCGTTCAATTAGCCGGTTAAATGTCACTCGCGATTGAACCTGTATTCGGTTCATTTATCAATCACTCGCCGTATGTCAGTACAGCGCTGTGGTCCAGGCACAGTAGAGGGCCTGTCTAACCGCCCTTTAGAACATGTCTATGCATAATCATTTCGGTGGTTGCTGCCTACACTATGTCTGCTGACTTAATTTGTCGCCCAGTCCAGTAATATTGTCACGTTCTTGTGATGGACAAGAGAGGGCAAGAAACAAACACTGCTAAGGATGTGAGTTAAGAATCAACTCTTTATCTGACTTACTTGTGCCCAGAAAATGAGCATAACGAGATGAAGGTGAAAGCAGGAGCCAACGTTTCGACAAGTGAACTTGTCGTATTCAAGGCGACATATGCTCTCCTCAGCACAATATATATAGGTACATATTTTCTAAAGGGGAGAGAGGGTAAGGTAGGTGGGCGAGGTAACGACTGAGGGTTTGTTAGCGGCGAGGCTGTAAAATTTAAAAGAAAGGTGTGCTACTTTACGTCGGTGGAGGAATGTGTAGGTAGCGCCGTGTGTCAGTAGGCTGAGGTGTCTCTGTAGCTTCCACTTTTCGGGGAAGGGGCCTCGACAACGAAGGGGGGGGGGGGGGGGAGGGGGGGGGGGGCAGATAATTTGCTATGCTGGAGGTCAGTGAAGTACCGAGTCTCTGAAAGAGAATAAAAGTAGCGGCAAACAATGGTGCTCGTGGAAAAGAATGAATAAATTCATAAATGAAAGAATGACAGAATGAATGAAAGAAAAGGGAGGTGGGGAGGCTGGAACATTATTGACAACCCAATAAAAAAAGAAAACTAAGCAACCCAATGAAAAACAAATGCGGTTGCCTATAGTTTGCAATTTAGCATAAAGAATAGATTCTAAATCTCCCTTTGAAACGTCTATGCCTATTAGCTGCAATGTCTTGAGTTTATGTGTGAGGTATGATTCTTTATATTTTCAGTCTCGCGCAGACCAGAAATTTGACTGTAGGATGTAGAGTTTAAGTTAATCAAAGTTATGACCTGGTTGGTTGAAATGCTTGGCGACGGGGCTTTGGGAAGTTTTTAACGGTGTCCGTTTAGCCTGACGTTCATTGATTGTCCCGTTTCACTTATATATTGTTTCTTACAGAAGGAGCATTCAAGCATATAAATTACATCGAAACTAGTGCAAGTAAAGCTAGTTTTCACTTAGTGTGTATAGCTATTTGCGGAACTCTTAATTTTAAGGTCACTTTGAAGGTACCTGCAGGTTTTGCACCTGAGGCGAGAACATAATTTTATTACGGGGGAATGATGTGGGCTGACTTTTGCATGCACCAACACATCTGTAAAGCTTCTGTTGCAGCGATAGGTCACTTTTGGTACCACCGGGAATGATTTTCTCAGACGTTGACTGCGAGGGACTTCGATACGGTTTCAAGTCCTTCACTCATGGGTATGTTAGTGTAAAGGGCAGAAACATCTTAAGAGACTATAGTATAGCGCGGTCGGAAAGAATTTGGTTGGCGTTAATGCAGTCGACAATTCGGAGGAAGTGGGGCGTGTCATGAACAAAAGATGGGAGGGTGCATGGTCGGGATGTTTGGCAGGTGGTGATTTAAGAATTTGGATAGTGACTCGGTAGGTGTTTTTTTGTTAGATACTGTAGGCCAACCTGTGATTTCTGCTGTAAATATTTCTTCTACGGGAACCTTATGTAATTTAGGAAGAAGATAACAGCGGTCTTCTTTGTTCTTGGGCATCATGAAGCGATATTCAGACTGGGTGATTAGCTTATTAGACAGGAACTCCGCTATTGTAGTCTGCACAAGGTTGCCATAGTCTGAAGTTGGGTTAGAGTCTAGTTTTCTGTAATGGGTGTGGTTGCTCAGTTGTTTGAAGGCCTCATTTTTGTAATTTTTTATGTAGGCCAGATTACCAGACTGCCGCCTTTGTCTGCTGGTGTTATTACAATATCCTTTCTTTCCGCGGGTTCTTTAAGAATTTGGTGCTGAGCGGGGGACAAATTCTTGCACTTGCGGCAATACTGCGTTGACTCTAGAATTCTAGTCAACGCGGCAATGCTGCAAGAGCAGAAATTGGCTAAAAAATTACGTACTTTGAATCTATCCTGTTCTGCAACTGTTTTGTACCACACTGTATAATTACTAACATGACTGTATGTATAATGATAATCCCCTCAAAAAAAAGCACTTTAATGCCGCCATGAATGAAACCTTTACGCATTAGGTAATTTTGACAAGATTTACTGCAAAAAAGTGTTACGAAGGGACACTGCAGATTACTATGATGAAGATAGCTGATCACACATTCAAACACGGCATGTTAGCAGTCGTAGCATTTGGTGCAGTTATACGCCAGCATGCAAATGGCGACGTCTGGTCTATAAAACAGTATCCCTTTCCCGCTCCTGTCTTGGGTTTGAACATAATATTCCTGTGTAGGCAGAGCTGTTTAAGAAGGCCTGAAGGAAATAAGTTTGTCATTTCCAAGTTAAGAAAAAAAACATGGATCCATGTACATAAAAGTAAAAAAAAAAAACCTGACGAACCCCTGCTCCTTTATTGTGTGAATATGCACCACCTGTATCTTCAATTCGAACCAATTTTTTGTAATTGTCGGTGACCGCTAATGTTGCTCCGCCAAAGTTGGATTTGTCGAAGAGGCGGCAACAGCATGCATGAGTAATTGCAATGTCCAGCTAGCTAATGTTCTTTCTATATATATATATATATATATATATATATATATATATATATATGTGTGTGTGTGTGTGTGTGTGTGTGTGTGTGTGTGTGTGTGTGTGTGTGTGTGTGTGTGTGTGCGTGTGTGTGCGTGTGTGTGTGTGCGCGCGCGTGTGTGTGTGTGCGTGTGTGTGTGTTCTATATATGACCAGTATGCCCCTCTGTTATGCTCTCGATCTAGAGTGAAAGTATTGCACATAAATATATTTTTCAAAATTATTTGCTCTACCGCAGATGTCCCCATCCACGGAAGAGGTGCGACATCAACTTGCGTCCGAGAGATGCACGCCGAAATCATGGGCGAAGGAAGGAAGCTGCTTAACAGGCCCAGGCGCCTTACAGATTTTTCTTTAATGGGGCCTCATTTGTATACACTGCCCAATATGCGTATTTTGCGCTGAACACGGCATTCGCACTTCAGATTTCTCGCACCACTTCAGAGTTTCGCGATTATTTGGTGCCACGAATGAGCACTTTCAACACCGTTATAGCCCCTAGTGTGTTCGATGTCAAGCTTATCATTAATAAAATTCGGGAAAACTTTGATCGCTTGTTCATGCCATGTCGGGCGTTGTACTTTGTTGGGCCAATTTCGGGAACAAAAATGTTTCCTTTACAGGGCGTCCAAGCTAACATTAGAAGCTACTAAATAAAGTTGTTAAATTTTGCTATTAACATGCCTGGGACACCGAATATGGTAAATCAGTTCTGCGAAAACTCGCAAGGTGAAGGAAGGTTTCCTTTGTATACCTTCGTGCCACGAGATGGCTCTGTGTCATTTTTCCCTTTCAAGTATTCCTGAACAAGCCACTGCACCTAATGACGACAAACAACTGCCGCTTCGCCGTTACGGACTCCATCGGCCGTTATGATCGAGCAAAGCAGGCAGTACGTCCTCCGTAGCACGTTATAGGCAAATGCAGATTGGAAGCCATTGCAAGAGTCCCCAGGCCTCACGAAATCTTCCAGCAAAAGTCCACATGGGTCCCTCTCGGAACTCACGCGTGCGCAAGAGGCTCGAGGAAATACGAAAAAGAAACTCCATTATCCCATCTAACCGCCGTTTCCTCATCACTAGAGACCGGATGTCTATAGGCAGTAAACAATTGTCGGTTAGGCGCCTATAACAGGCACTGAAGTTGTCATTTACGGTGTACAGGGTGCTTCACGTAACTTTAGCCAAACAATTAAAATTGTGCAAATGCCATGTAGCTGGACCGAACCAATGCAGTGTTGTTTGCCGTCGATTGGAGATACCCAGATTATTTTAGCACTCCGCCCAATTATATAATTAGTCTTAATTAATTAATAAACTTCTCAAATATTATGATTAGATGAAAAGTGTCAATGAAAACATTGTAGTGATACATGAGAAATTCCCGATACAGCTTTCTGTTGCTCAATACGTGCTACATAAAAGTGTTTTATTGCGATAGCAATTATATGGACACCTCAAGCGGATTTCTGCCGTGGGCGTCACCGTCGGCGTCGTCGCCGTCGTCGTCTCCATCGCCGTCGCCATCGCCGTGAGGCTCCATATAAAGTCCAAGGGCGATAAAATCGTCACCGCGTGCCGTATGTGCGAGTGAAAGCGCGCGGGGGACGCGCGCTATCACGGAGAGTGAACGCACGGCGGAGAGCAAACGCGACTTCCGTCACGCGAAAGGCCGCGGGGGCATGGGAGGGAGGGAGGGGGATGACGCTGTGCTGCGGCACCGAAAGCGTATCTTGCAACCGGGCGCAAGGAGAACTGGCCACTCAATCTCCCACGCGAAAGGAGGAAAGCGGGAAGGCAGCGCGGGGCAGCTTATATTCTGCCAACAACTGCGCTTGTCGCGCACACCGTATCTTGAAAGCGATCTCCACATGGCTTTGACCTTTGTATGCGCTGTGCATTCAGCCGCTCAGTTTCCGTTGAAGCGATAGACCGCACGAATATTCGCTCGTTGCGGCGACTGCACTTGCTGCCAGCGTTTTGACAGTGGTAGTCTGCGGTCATCGAGTGTGATCTATTCATCTCTGCTTGCGCGCGCTGACACCACGCTTGTTGATTCAGTTAGTAAGCGAATGTGTCCAAATTTATGGAGCCGATAGAACTACTATCCCGGCTCCGAACCGCTCTCTACTAATTTCCTATCGCAATTGATGCTCTGCCTTGCGGGCGGAACTATGACATTTTTTTTCCGAGCGTGAAAGAAGCTCGCGAAAACACGCAAAATTTCCACGAGACTAGCCACTCAAGGTACTTTGCATGTACTCACGGGTATCTTTCACGCTCGGAAAAACTTTTATGTAGTACGTAGAACAACAAAAAGCTGTACCGGGAGTTTCTCGTGTTGATCTACAATTTTTTTTTCATTGACACTTTTCTTCTAACTATAATATATGAGAAGTTGAATAGTAATTGAGACTAATGATCTAATTAGGCGGAATGCAAAAAATAATCTGAGTATCTCCAATCGACGGCAAACACTGCATCGGTTTGGTCCATGCAGCTACGTGGCATTTGCATGTTTTAATGTTTGGCTAAAGTTACGTGAAACTCCCCGTACGTATATGTGCTAGGCGTGTGCGAATATCGATTTTTGGTTAAGAACAAAGTCGAGCGAATAGTAATTAGTGTTGAATAATTTTGAATCGAATACAGTCGATTAGTTGTGGGATTAGCATAAAACCACATAAGTTCCAGATATTGACCAATCTATTTTGCAATTAATTCTTGCCAAAAAAATAATCAGCTTCATCTCTGAAGTCACTTTATTTCATCTAAATGCTATAATTCATATATGTCCACACAAAAATGTCAGTTCATTGTGTCGGGAACGAGAGAGAAAAAGAGCGCGCGTCAGGAACAAATGCTGCTGCTGATGATGATGATGATTTATTGGTATCCCCTTTGAAACGGGGCGGCGACAAATAGTCACCTAGCCTGCTTGATTTAATCAGGCATACTATACCTGTTCTTTATCTAGCATTTTTGTATACCTCTCATTATTTTTCTTTTTCAAAAATTTACCTTGTACCGCTGCCTATGATTTTAAGAGATCAGGTCGCATCCATCTTTTCCCTGCTTTTTTCCACCAGTACTCTAATCGTCTCTTGCTGATCTCTACGGCTGATCTGTTTATGTTTCCTTCCACTTTAAACCCAAGCGCTTCTGGGAGTTGCACGTTACCTACGGTTCTCGCTGGGTGGATCCCGTCGCATTCCATCAGGATGTGCTGAGTGGTTTCTGGATCTTTACTGCAGCATACACATGTCTCATCTAGTTCCGAATATTTGTTCCGATATGTTTTCGTCCTTAGGCAACCGGCCCGAGCCTCAAATAGCAAGGCACCTGCCCTTTGTGTTATCGTACAGATTTTCCCTTCTAATTTCTTTCTTCTCGTTCTTGTAAATCTCCATTGTCCTTTTTGTTTCCATTCTTTGCATCCAATTCACGGTCTCTATTTCTCTCACTTTCTTTCTGATGACTCCTGGTTGTCTATTTACCGTTTCGATTATCCTGTACTTGGTTGTCAACTTCCTTGACCTCTTCCTCCATTCTGTGTCCACGCTTTTCATGTAGAGATACTTGTGCACTTTAGCCGCCCATTTATTTTCATCCATGTTCCTGAGCCTTTCTTCAAAACTAATTTTGCTCTGTGCTTCTCTGACTTCAAAAGAGGCCCAACCCATGTCACCCTGCACTGCCTCATTTGTCGTATTACCGTGTGCTCCCAAAGCCAACCGGCCTACTGATCTTTGGTTAACTTCCAAACCCGCCAATATATCCGATTTTAAGCATATAATAGCATTTGTGAATGTTAGCGCTGGCACCATTACTCCTTTCCAGATTCCACGCACCACCTCATACTTATTGTGGCCCCACAGTGCTCTGTGATTCATTATTGCTGCATTCCGCTCCCCCTTTATTTTCAGATTATCTTGGTGGTTGCTTGAGTAATTCTTTCCTTCATTTATGTGTACGCCGAGGTACTTATATTGCTTCACTATGGGTATTACTTGCTGTTGAATTGACACCACGAAGTTACTGGTGTGTTCATTAAAGCACATAATTCCTGATTTCTCTGTGCTAAACTTAAGACCTAGATTTGTCGCTGCATTCCCACAGATATTCGCAAGTATCTGTAAATCTTTTTTATTGTCCGCTAGTAGCACAATGTCGTCGGCGTACATCAGTCCAGGGACCTTCTGTTGCACCATTTGTCCGTTACGCATGTAGGATAAGTCAAAACCTAATTCGCTGTTTTCCAGTCGTCTTTCTATACCCTTGACGTAAAGCGTGAATAACAATGGTGACAGAGGGCATCCTTGATTCAATCCTTGGTGAATTCCCACCATTTAATTTCCTTTTCGACCTTCCCATACCACTTGGACTTGGTTGTCTCTATATATCTCCCTAAGCAGCTCCACAAAATCGTCATCTATGCCTTCGTATTGAAGAATATCCCACAACAATTCCCTGTTTACGTTGTCATATGCTCCTTTAATATCTAGAAATGCTATCCATAAAGGTCTTTTCTGAGCTACTGAAATCTCTATGCACTGAGTTAGTACAAACATATTGCCTTCTAAGCGTCTGCCTGGCCTGAACCCGTTCTGAAGCGACCTTGTGCACCGCAGCGCCCCTAGCGATCTCCATGCAAACCAGAGCTACGAACGACGAGGGAGGGACAAGGTTCGGCCCTAAGGTGCTTCGCCCCTAAAAGCAGTGCCAACTTGGGTGTCCTCCTCCGCAGATCGGTGAACACGGCCCGTACCTCCCCAGGGCAACAGCTATGGAAAGTGATGCAGCAGTGCCAAATGACATTAATTAACAGCCCTGAAGCCCCGACGAGAGAAGGGAACAGTGTCTGTCGAGACACAAACCCCGACCTCACGATGACCAGAATACGAAAATGACTAAATGGACTAATACACAAAGAACGCTGGGTAGCGACCATTGTATAATAGAAACGGTGGTGGCGCAAAAAAAAAACAAAAAAAATTGATGCGAAGAAAATGGCACACCGACTGGGACCTATTCAAAGAAAGAAGGGGAGCAGAGGGCTGCGAGGTGATTAACGATATCACCACCTGGCTGGAGGCGCTCAAAGGAGACGCGAGAGCAGCCAGCAGCAGAGTGCCAGAGGGCATCCCAAGTGACTGCGTAGATAACAAACTCATATATCTGTGGGAGGCAAGAGAAGGCCTCAACCGCAGATGCAAAACAAAGAAATTAAATAATAATTTAAATCAAAGAGTCAGGGAGTTAGACAAATAAATAGAGGAATACTCACGCAGGTTGACCCAAACACAATGGGGCAGCCTATGTACCGAGATGGATGAGCAATTCAGCACACCCAAAACATGGAACATATACTCAAGCACCTCTTAGATCCCGAAGAAACCAAAAGGGCAAGGAAACAGAGCGTCATGATTCCCATACAGCGAACCAACATGAACCGTGAGGGAATTATAGAAAAGCTAAAGGAAAAAGTCGTTCAAGAAACGACGTCCCGCTCGCGGGCAATGAGGCGGCCCACGCCGCGGCTCAAGGTCTCACTCGCCGAGCCGTGGCAGATTACGTGGCCGCCGCCTCCGCCCCTGAGTGCGGGGCGTCGGATCTGCTGGATCAAGACACTACGACAGAGACACGCAGCAACAACAACAATCACAATGGCTGCGGGGCGATCGCCTGACCACGCTCAGAGACCTAACCCAACACTACAGACTCGAAAGACGCAAATTCCCGCCACCGCACGTTAAATTAAACAGGAAAGAGACCGTTACCCTAGCCCGGCAGTCTTACGCCACTGTTACCCGAGCTTATGCCCCACTGATGCGTGTAAAACGTGCGTACACAGAGCAACGCTGCGACACATGTTCTGGAGATGTGCCGGCAACAACGGTACCGAAACCACCGCCGTTCGCGACGCGCCCATAACGGCAGGCGTTATTAGCAAGGAAGATTCGAGCTCGTTCCTTCCCGCCCTTGCCCCGGCTGCTGGGGCCACCGGGGACCGTCGGCATCGCCGCCGCTGGGAGGCGACCCTGAAAAGTTCGGAGCTGGAAGACCAGCTCTGGGCCGTCCGGCAAGCCGAAGATGCGCCCGAGTACAAGGACTTCGAGCCAACACCTGAGGCCACAAAAAGCAAAGTGCCGGCTCTTTCAATAAAGTTTATTTCTTCAAGAAACTGAACAAGAACCCCCCCCCCCCCCCCCCCCCAAAAAAAAAAAAAATATCGAGGCGCTCCGAACGAAGAGTTGGACTCCCCTTTCACCGAGGCGGTACTGAGATACGAGATCTCGAAACTAAACCCAAAGTCCGTGCCCGGGGAAGATGGAGACACGAACAAAATGCTAAGAAATTTGGATGAAGGCTCAATTACAGCGCTCAGAAACTACATGAATGACTGCTGGGCAGGAGGGGGCATACCACACGATTGGAAGAAAGCGAAAATAGTATTCATCCCCAAACCCGGTAAGAAACTATCATTGGATAACTTAAGGCTCAGCTCCTTAACCTCGGTGCAGGGAAGTTGATGGAGCACGTGGTCATCACCAGCTAGGATCAATAGATACATGGAGCAAAAGGGACTGTACCGACACACCATGCTGGACTTCAGACCAAATCTATCTACTCAAGACTTGCTGCTACAGCTAAAGCAACACATATTAGAGCCAGGAACCAACACAACGGACACAAGTCATAATTGAATTAGACCTAAAGAAAGCCTTCGATAACGTCACGCATGCGGCGATACTCGAGGGCATTCAGGACCTAGGTCTCCGTGAGAGAATCTTCGAGTACATCAGTGAGTTCTTTAGAGAACGGACGGCCCCCCTGCACCTGGGAAGCTCTCACTCTGAGAAAATAGAGTTGGGAGTGAGAGGAACGCCACAAGGTGCTGTGCTCTTCCCCTTCTTATTCAACGCGGTTATGATTGGCCAGACGAAAGAATTAGATCAGTTAACCGACCTAAACTATAGTCTGTATGCCGACGACATCACCTGTTGGGTGGCGAGAGGCAGCGACGGAGAGATGAGAATCACGACGGAGAGATGAGAGATGAGACGGAGAACCACGGTAGAACGCTGGGCCAAAACTAAAGGTCTGGCATACTCTCCAGAAAAATCAGGGATTCTCTTTTATGCACCGACTTCTAGGGGCAAGAAGAGTCGCGCAGACAGACCGGATATAAGAATTAAGATTGGCGAAGGAGAATTATACCCGCAGTTAAAATAAATCCGCGTTTTGGTTCTGCACATTCCGGAAAAGGGCCACAACGGGTAAATCATTAAGAAAATTGAAGCGAACAGGACACAAATCATAAGAATGGTTAAGAGCTAGGGTGGCAAATAAACACCGAGGCATGAAAGAGAGCAACGCATTGAGGCTGATCCAGTCTTTCGCAATCAGCCAAATAGTATACGAAGATCCGTACTTCAAATGGCACAAAGATGAGATGAAAAAGATGAATGCACTCATCCGAAAACTTTACAAGTAAGGCCTTGGCCTACCGGTAACCACCAGCACCGAAAAATTACTGGTGCTGGGATTACACAATGATTTAGAAGAGCTTATAGAAGCACATACCACAGCTCAATACACAAGACTAAAACAGTCGGACACATGTAGATACATCCTGGAGAAAACAAAGATCAACTTGCCCATAGCAGGGAAAATCGAATGTGACATCATCTCGAATGAAATCAGGGACAGACCCATCATTCCCCCACTCCCTAAAACATGCATCGGACATTTCACCCGGAAAGAAAAAGAGAAAGAGCGAAAGCCCTTCACAGAACACACAAAGACGATATACGGGAATTGTACGCGGATGCTGCCTGGTACAATGGCAGAAAGCCGCAGCTTCAGTGACCACCAATTTGCCCGAGGAGGAATGCGCAATAGCCCTAGCCCTCAACATATACGGTGACAGAACAATTATCAGTGGTTCAAAGACAGTGATTATTAATTACGCAAGCAGCATAATATCCAAAAGGGCACTTAGACTCCTAAATTCAATACCCAAAAATGTTAGAAAGGTTCTGAAATGGGCCCCCGCACATTCAGATCTCCCCGGCAACGAATCTGCCGACGCCCTCGCTCGAGGACTCGCATACCGGGTTAGAGTACTAAGCGGAGACGAAGACGAAGTGGGCGAAAACACGGCAGAACGGCTACTCAGTTACAACGAAATCACCGAGCACTACAAACTCGGTAGACAGAAATATCCACAAGGAAATTCGGAATTAGATAAAAAGCAGGAATAGAGGAGACTGCAAACGTGCACGTTTCCAACGCCAGCCTCTATGCACAGAATATATCAAGAGATATACGATCCCCACTGCGACCTTTGCGGTGGCATCCCAGACCTCTTGCACATAATTTGGCAATGCCCCCTACCTCCCTCCTCCCCCCCCCCAAAAAAAAAAGTATGCATTAAATATCAAGAACGAAAACGACTGGGAGACCACCATGGCTAGCTCAGACCTGAAAATCCAGTTGAATATTATCAACTGCTGCGCTGGAGGCCGCCTCCGCCCACGGGACCGAGGTCACCTCCAGCGCATGAGCGAAGGGGTGTAGCCAACCCCCGCTAATCTTTCCAAATGTTGGAAATAAATGTTGTACTCTCTCTCGCTTGTCGAATGCGTGCCGCAGTGCTACATTTGATCTGCCGAGGGGGGGCCGAGTCCCTCCTCACAAAATGGAGGGTGGGCCGCCCCCGGCCCCCCCCTGAAACACTGGGCTCGCAAGTGTCGGCGGTGGTGGTGGTGGTGGTGTCACGCTGAAAAGTTGGCCGATCCTGGCGATAGTGAAGAAAGGGTCCAAGCTCATTGGCACACACCAGGGACGAAAAAGAAAGAGAGAGAGAAGAGAAGAAAGAGAGAAAGGAAGACCGAGATAAAGATAGAAAACCAAAAGTCGGCGGAAAACCAGATGGGGTGATGAAGTTAGGAAATTTACAGGCGCAAGTTGGAATACGCTAGCGCAAGACAGGGGTAATTGGAGATCACAGGGAGAGGCCTTCGTCCTGCAGTGGACATAAAATATAGGCTGATGATGATGATGATGATGCGAAAATGAAAGCGAAGGTGACAGGAAGAAAGAAAGAGAGAGAAATAGAGAGGGAGAGAAAGAAAGAAATAGAGAGAGAGAGAAATAGAGAAAGAGAGAAAATCACCACGAAGGTCGGAGACGCAAAGAAAGAGAGAGGGAGAGAGAAAGGAAGAAAGATATATAGAAAGAGAGAAAGAAATAAAAAGAGAAAGAGAGAGATATAGATAGAGAGGGAAATAGAGAAATAAAGAGAGAGAGAAGGAAAGAAAATTACCCCGAAGGTCAGACAAACAAAGAGAGAGAGAGGAAGAGTGAGAGAAAGAAGTAAAATCACCACGAAGGTCAGATACACGCACGACAAGCTTCGCTTACCCCCATTTTTTCGATAGGGGAAGGCCTGGTGATTTTGTTCATCCAAAGGGCGCAATCTTACAAACCGTGCATTTGGACGATGGATGGATGGATGCTATGAGAGTCCCTTTTGGAACGGGCCGGTGGGCTGCGCCACCAAGCTCTTGTTATTATATTGCCTAATGTACCTGTCACAAAAAAAGGCACGAAGAATTCCCATCACCAAACTTTCCGAACCCCTATTGGGAAATTTGTGTTTGTGTACCTGCGTTGTTTGTAATTTCCTTACATTTCTTCCACCAATCTTACCAATCCCTTCTTACTAATCTATAATGCATCTATAATACGGAGTTGTTTACTTTTCCCCTGCTCTCGCTGAACCCAATGGCTTAAGGAGGCCAGAGGTGCCTAAATCGACCGCTGGGCAGATATCCTCACATTTCAATAGAACATGCTCCATCGTTTCCCTAGCTTTACCGCAGCAACCACATGCTTCTTCCTTATTGTACGCCGCTTTACAGGTGCGCGTTCTAAAGCATCCTGATCTCGCTTCGCAAAGTCAGGAGGCTTTCCTTTGAGTTTTCGTAAATTGTTTCTTTCCTGATTTCATTTCTTTCCTCTTGAGTACAGACCCATAGAAGGTTTATTTTCCATTTCCGCCACCCATGAGACTGTCTCAGCCTCTCTGACTATGCGCTTGTCATTCTTTGTTGCCATGTTACTTACTATACCGGTCGCGTACTTGCTGGTAAGCTTCCTAGTTATTTTCCTCCAGTATGAATTAATGTTTTTCCTGTTCAAATATCTGAACACCTCTCCCAGCCCATTTACTTTCTTCTATATTCCTCAGTAGTTTTTCATAATGAATTTTACTCTGAGCTTCCCTCACTTCAAAACTTGCCCAGCCCATATCACCCTGCACAGTTTCATTATATTGTAGTCTTCCCGTGAGCGCCCAATGCGAGGCGTCCCACTGACCTTTGGTTGTCATCGAGTCCTGATTGTACCCCTGACTTCAAGCTAACAACTGCATTTCCAAATGTAAGTCCTGGAACCATTACACATTTCCATGGAGAACCATTACACCTGGAGCACCTCGTACCTAGAGTCCCTAGATTCCCTGCTCTTTTTAAACAAAAAAATAAGTATATAGGGACTTTACTACAGCGTTCTGTGTTTCATTATGGTGACCACCTATGGGGTTGCGGCTAATACACGAAACAATAGGTGTATTATTTCGTTCATTTCAAATACTTCGAAAGCTTTCAATACTGAAATTCTAGCCGAAGCGAATATTGAATAGCATATAATATTAGATCCAATATTCGAAAATATCGAATATTCGCACAAGCATAATATGCGCCAAAACTGTCCTTTAGGCATGTAGAGCTTGGTTCTTATTAATTATATGTGAGCGAATATTATCACAAGAAGACAAGGACTTCCGAAAATAAAAGTAATTTTAAGCGCATGTGTGTCAGTGCCACCTTCTCATCCTTTCGGGCTGCTATTCGCTCGTGCACTTCCTCAGTGCATCTGAAGATAAATTATCATTGCCTCTTTCTAAAGCCCACTCAACTCCGGCTTTGTGAAAGGCATTTTATTCTCTCGACAAAACGAAATAAAGAATGTTACGTAAGTTCCAGGATTTATCTAAAATCTAGTATACACCACGAGAAAATTTGTGAAAGCAGTACGTCACAAAGATGCATCGTCTAGAAATTCTTGGGTCATGTTGTGCTTTGTTTCACTCAGTATATTAGTATATGTATGCAAAAATGTAACACGCTCAACATCCAACGAAGCTGGCGGCACAAACCAGTACTTCGGAACGTTCAATAGTTCATGTTCGCTGCTCAGAACATTTGACGATCTTTTCTGAAGCGAAAGCCCGGGATTTTCGCCAGAGACCGAATGAACTTTTGAATTCTAAGCAACATGTCCATTGCGGATGGTGGCGAACCTTTCCTGAAGGTCTTAAATGAGCCCAACATTCTTGGTCAGAGTCGCGCCCTAGAATTCCAGTTTCGCGACGATGACTAAAACGTGAAGTAAGCGCACAAGTATACGTTATAATCATTTTCAAGTGTAACATCGCCAAGCGCAGTTTGCCCTTCTGACAGCGATACTTTCGTCTGCTGCAAAGCTGTTAATAGCAGCCTTCCCGTGGGGCACCGACGTGGGGTGTGTGTGTGGGGGGGGGGGCGAGGGGTTCGGGTGTTCCAACCACCCCCCCCCACGCGTCCAGCCCCACCAGTGCAACGTGTACCTTCAGTGCTCTGTTCACATTGTCATTACAATTCAGGAGGTGGCTAATTCAGGTCGAATTTTCCTGATTCACAAAACACTCTGTCATTGTCTTGTATTTATCGTCTATCATTGCCAACCGCGTGCTCGATGGCTTTGCATTGAATTCCACTGAAGCAGCTCTAGTGGGATAAAAGATTCAATTTTCGCCTTTAAGGGCGAAAATTGGCTCATAGCGATCACCACGCCCACATCACTGGCTGCCGTGCAAGCACAACTTGCTCAGGACGAACTTCAGCAAATGCGAGAAGATATTTCTCGACTCACCGAGACGTTATCAGCTTTGCGCACAAGCAGGAATGCACCAAAGTTAAGCGAGTCAAGCACGTCGCTATCACAACCTCGGCGGGAGAATATATGCTGGTATCACCGGCGGTTCAGAAATGCTGCGCGTAACTGCGTTCCACGCTGCGCGCGCTCGGGAAACGACAGCGGCAAGCACTGAGGGCGACCAGTGCTTCTACGTTGCCTTCAAGTCGTCCCTCGGTATTTTTTGTTACCGACCACAACAACGGGGCTCGTTTCTTAGTCGACATAGGCGCCGAGGTGAGCGTGATACCCGCGTGACAAACCGAAAGGAAGAGCCCTAGTACATCGCCACCCCAAGCCGTCAATAACACGGTGATAGGAACATACGGACATCGTTCGCTCACGCTGAACTTCAGTTTCAACAGTACGTTCAAATGGCTGTTCATAGCCGCTGATGTCAAGTTCGCCATATTTGGCGCTCACTTTCCGCAATACTTCGGTCTGCCGGTTGATGGTCGGAACAAACGACTTCAGGATCCTGTCGTGCACTGGTAGAAGGCAAGCCGTGTTGGCGTCCTTCTCTAAGCCCGACATCACTCTGTCCGTCCGGAGAACCGGCTTCACCACCATAGTACAAGAGTTCCCAGAGCTGACGCGACAGCAACAGGCATTCGCCGAAGTGAAACATAATGTTCAGCATCACATAGAAATCACAGGACCACCGGTCTACGCGCGGCCGCTGCGTCTTTCACCCGAGAAGCTAGGGCTAGCCCGACAGGTGTTTTCGCATATGATGGAACTCGGCATAGTACGCCCTTCGTCCAGCCCATATGCGTCGCCTCTTCACATGGTCCCCAAATCAACAGGCGGTAATTGGCGTCCTTGTGGGGATTATAGGGCACTAAACCGTGTGACTGTACCGGACCGTTACCCAGTGCCACACGTCCACGACCTCACCTCCTGCCTGCGTGGCGCTAACATCTCAAAAGTAGATCTGGTGAGAGCACATCATCAGATACCTGTAGCACCAGAGGACGTTCCCAAGACTGCAATAACAACGCCATTTGGAATGTTCGAATTTCTACGGATGCCTTTCGGCTTACGGCCAAACTTTTCAACGGTTCATGAATACCGTTGTCGGAGGCCTCGACTTCTGCAAGGTTTATTTGGATGACCTGCTGATTGCTAGCCGCACGCCCGAAGAGCACGAGGGTCATCTACGCTGCGTGCTACAGCGACTGGCAGAGCACGGGATCGTTATCAATACGACGTGTACGGCGTACCGTGGCCACTGGCTATCATTTTTGGGCCACAGCATTACAAGCGCGGGATTGCAACCACATCAGGACAAGGTCGAAGCAGTACGACGGTTTACACAGCCAAAAATTCCATCTGCCAGCTCCGAGAGTTCCTGGGACTCGTAAACTTCTACCGTAGGTTCGTTCCGAAGTGCGCCCACATCCTTCACCCGCTGCACAGCCTACTAGCAGCATCAGGGACTAATGCAAGCGCCATTCAGTGGAACGACCAAGCCGTAGAATCGTTCCTGCATATTAAGGAGGCTCTCGCAAATGCCGCTCTGCTCGCGTACCCGCAGCCCGGTGTTCCGCAATGCGTAATGGTGGACGCCTCCGACGCAGCTATTGGAGCCGTATTGCAGCAGAAGTCGAGCGGAAGGTGGCGACCGATTTCCTTCTTCTCCAGAAAATTGAGCCCATCCGAATGACGGTACAGCACCTTTGGTAGGGAGCTCCTGGCCATATACGCTGCTATACGACATTTCCGCCACTATGCAGAAGGGCGAGAATTTTTTGTACTCACGGATCACAAGCCGCTGACTTAGGCATTGCGCGCGATCAACTCAGATACGGGTGCACACGTCGTTGCACGAGATCTCCGCCAAATGTCGTACATCGCAGAATTCACGACGGATATACGCCATGTCAGCGGGAAGGACAATGCAGCGGCAGATGCTCTTTCGCGCAGCCCAGTGAACGCCATCAGCCTACCAAGCGGCATTGACTTCACCGCACTAACGACGGCTCAACACAGCGACAGGGAGTTCAAACACCTACTGAAGTCCACAACCAGCGCCTTGAAGCTGCAGTGGGTGGATGGACCGACAGGATCTGTACGCGGTGACATGTCCACAGGTAGGGCCACACCGTTCGTGCCCCCGGATCTTCGCCGCAACACTTATGAATTGCTGCACTGCCTCTCGCATCCGGGGATTCGGGCCACTCAACGGCTGTGCACATGTTCCTGTGGCCCGGAATAAACCGGGATGTCCGACGTTGGACACAGGAGTGCCTATCATGTCAGCACTCCAAAGTGCAGCGCCATAGGGTGACCCCCTTAGGATCCTTCCCCGAGCCGGACACTCGATTTTCCCATGTGCATTTGGACCTTGTGGAACCATTGTCTTATTGTCAAAGGCAAAACTACTTACTAACTAAGGTGGCCAGAGGCCGTCCCCATCCCAGGTATGACTGCCGATACTGTGGCCCGCGCTTTCATCTACCACTGGGTAGCGTGATTCGGAGCTCCATCAACAGTGACAACGGATCGCGGAACGCAATTCGAGTCTGCCCTATTCGGGAACATCACGCGGCTCCTAGGAATCATGCGCATTAGAACAACGGCCTACCATCCCATCAGCAGCGGTATGGTGGAAAGGCTCGATCGCCAGCTAAAGACTAGCCTGACGGCAACTTCAAGTCACAGTTGGGTAGAGACGCTACCCCTGGTTTTATTGCGAATTAGGACGGCTCTGAAAGCGGACATTGGCTGCTGCTCGGCTGAACTCGTATACGGCACAACACTTCGCCTTCAGGGGGAGTTTGTCGCTGACAGTAAAAACGCAAACGCCCAGGCCAACAACGATTACGCCCTGCGACTGTGGGACATTATGAGCAAGCTCCGCGTCTGCCAGCGCCACGGCTTGTCCACGTTCACAGTGATCTCTCCTCCTGCTCTCACGTGTTTGTAAGGCACGACGCCGTACAGCGTCCATTCCAGCCCCCGTATGATGGGCCGTTCAAGGCGGTGAAACAAGGAGAAAGGCACATCACGATCGACCGAGGTGGCCGTCACGACGTGGTTTCGCTTGACCGCGTAAAAACAGCGCATGTGGACAGCAACAGTGAAGTGCGTGCATCATCTCGAGTTCCACAGCCATAAGGACTACCAGCAGAAAAGACTGAACCTGCTCAACCAGTCGTCGAAAGGTTCACACGGAGAGGACGGCGCACAAGACCTCCGTTGCGAATCAACTTACGAACCGCAGCTCATTGTGGACCCATTCACTATGAGGGGGGGAGTATTGTGGCGCCGCGAAACGGCACTTCCGTGCGCAATGCCACGGCCCCTGGATTTTAAAAAATCTATCCAGCGGCCGTGGCAATGCCAAGAGCGCATGCACGAGGAACCACGTGACTTTTCTTCGTGAGCTTCGGAGTGAATAAAAGTTCAGTTGTTATTTGGGATACGTGTTGCTTATATTCACTTGGCTCAGCCTAGCAGCGCGTCCCAACAGGTCGTTGTTTCTAGCTAAAATATTATATTTGTCTGATTGTTGATATCAAGAACTCTCATAAAATGTGCCACGGCATTCAGGTTTCTTCCTAAAACAAGTGAAACAAAGGCATATATTCAATAGGTTTTTCACAGCGAAATTAGCCATCTTAAACACCAACGAGGCGAAAAGAAGGCGTTTCGCCACTATTCCCTGATATCTCTTCGTGCCCTGACGATGAGTAACACGAGAACAAGGTGAGAGCAGGAGCAAACATTTCGACAAGTGTACTTGTATTCTTCAAGACTCCACTTGTCGAAACGTTGGCTCCTGCTCTCACCTTGTTCTGATGTTACTCATCGTCTTGAATTTCCATTTCCATCTCCCGCATTCCCCGTGTTTTTCGCGCCCTGAGTAAGATGGCGACGGCCTAGCTTCACTTTCGAAGCAGCATTGTCATCCAGAACGGGCAAAACACGGCAAAATGCATTTTTAGCCCTGAAAATCGAAATAGGCATTTAGAGGCCCGATAAAGATGCCACTAAATTGTTTTTAGAACCATGCCATGATTTGTGCTTTATATTAAATAGGCATTTTGCCTAAAGTTACGAGCTCTACTCATAACATCATTTGCTATGAGCTCCTTTGAAACTAGGCGATGCCGAAGTTTTTTTGCGAAATGTATAACCTATGGTTTCTTTTTTTTTTTCAGACAATTTTTTCTCGGCATAAAACTTTCTGGGCCACTAGTGAGAACTTCTGTTTCGTACTCCTCTGTTTGTGGTGTCTAGTTCCTTCACCGCAGCTCCCTCTGCGACTCTGTATATCATCTATATATTTGTACTATATATATTATTTCTTTTGTTAAAAGCAAGACGCTAGCGCTTTTTAAATACTGGCGGTCATTGTCAGTTTCTTCTGTGTTTTCTTTGCGATCAGCGTCTCTGCGCTGCTTGAGAGCCAGTCGTTGTGTCCCTGGAGCATTGCTGGCATTTCACCTGAACTTCGTGCAGCGCTTCATCACCACTTGTTGCTTCTTTCGTCGCCAAGATGAATTCACACAAGCGCCGTTTGCTAGCATTGACAGTGATTTTGACTGAACTGAAAGACGATGAAATGTTCTACGCCAACGCAAAACGGCACAAGAAGGATCACACAGGTAGAGAAGGGCCAGACGCACACAGCAAGCAGCTGCTGGCGGACCGCCTGAATGCTGGTCCAAACGATTACAGGAACCTGCTGCGCGTGAGCAGGGAACAGTTCTTACACTTGCTGTCTCGTGTGCGTGCGGGGATCCAAAAGGACAAGAGTTCCACGCACCGTCACATATCGGCGCAGACGCGGCTTCAAGTGACATTGCGCTACCTCGCGTCAGGTAAACACTGCCTCGTGTGTCATCATTCTCATCATTTTCCTTTGCGTTTCAAGAACGCACGCGCCACGTCTTGTTCGGATGCCGCGATGTTTGTAGTGTTTATTGAAACTGCCACGGCAACAGCCGCCGACCTTGTGTGCTACTTGCTCACTAATGAGGGACATTTGTTACGATTCTTGTTCAAGTGATTACACGGCCATGGGCAGCGTCACTTCAAATCAACGAAGCAGCCTTTGGGCCTGCTAAGCCCTTAGAGACATGCCCCTCCTTTAACGTACCGTAGGAAACGCCATTAGAGCGCTGTATTGCATGGCAATATGAAAATCCACATCACATAGACCTGAGTTATTTTACAAGTTCTCTTCAAGTGTCTATTACTATGCGAATAGTTCCATGAGATCCTGTCGGGGCATACTTACCACTATGACACTTCTTTCTATGGGGCTCGCACTTCAGCTCACAAGTGATGGGAGCTGTGAGAGAACTCGCAACCTATTGATGTTTACTGTGATTGCTGCCCCATGCATTGACATGTTGCTGTCAGCTGACCATTTTTGTGTGCATCTTGCAGGGGAGCTGCCCCAATCACTGGGCGAGCAGTTCAAGCTGGGATGCGCAGATGTGGGTGCCCTCATCCAAAAAACCTGCACTGTCATTTACAAAGAGCTGAAAGATGACTTCATGAGAGCGCCGAAGACTGAAGAAGACTGGAAGGAAGTAATGAGGGTCTTCAAGGACAAGTGCAACTTTCCAAACTGTGTGGGTGCGCTTAGTGGAAGACATGTGGTGATTAAGAAGCCATCAAAATCTAGCGGCATGTACATGAACTCTAAAAAGACATTTAGCCTAATTCTTCTCGCTGTTGTGGATGCAAATTGCAAGTTCATCTACATTGATGTGGGTGCAAAAGGAGCTCAGGAAGCCAACGAGGTGTGGCAGGCGACACCTCTGCACAAGGCTCTCAGCAGCAACAAGGCTCGTCTGCCAGAAGTTGTGAAGGTGGCAAGCTCTCCCGACATCCTTCTGCCACCTGTGTTCGTAACGGACGACCCGTTGCCACTTGAGAGGCATGTAATGAAGCCTTTCGGAGGCACCAACCTCACACAAGACAAGAGAATGTTCAATGACAGGTAATTACCATCATCACACAGTGCATGCTGAGCCTAACTCTTTCAGATGCTGTGTACACAATTGTGTACACCAAGGTAGTGCCTCAACAGCAAAAGCACTGATAAAAGTAATGGTATTTAAAGTGTGTTGCATATATCCTGAAACACTCATGATTGGAATTCTGCTGAAATTTTGGATAACATGTGCAGAATGTTTTAGTAAAATGAGTGAGAGGGTAGATGGTTGGGTGTTCTTGCTCGGTGTCAGTATGTTATTGTATGTAGCGGGTTCACTTCTTTATTATTTTTCACAACGTTATGCACTGGGCATAATTTTCAAGTGGCTGGATAAAGTGTTTTTCAAGCTTTTCAATGCACGAAAGAATAGTTGATCTCATATTTTGTGTTCCTGTAGCAAGTTTTCGCGTGGAGTCCACATTCTGTAAACTTGACAAAACTCACTAAAGAATTGAAAATTCCTAATCTTTTCTGCAGCTGTGCACTTTCTATGATTCTGAAGATGCAATAAATGTGGTGAAAGTAAATTTTCAATCAATAGGATAAAGTGATGTCTGAACGGGTTAACATTCTGTGGAATTATGAGTACAGGAAGTCACATGTATAATCTGAAGAGAACAGAAAATTGGGTGAGTAGGTGCTGGTTCGTGATTATGGGCAGTGCAAATGACAAGGACAATGAAAGAATTCATGCAGAAGTGCCGAAGACTTGAACTAAGTTTTATTCACGGCGAATGCTTGGTTAAATGTGAACAGAAAACACTGAAGGCTTGCTACCACACACTGTGAGGACTGCAAAGATTAAAAAACAAAAAAAAAAACCTCCTGAGTATGCCGGAGAAAAAAGTATAAAATATGAAAACAGTAGACACCAGGGAGTTGGACAGCGACACAGTCAGTCGAAAATGTGCCATAAAAAACACTCGCTCAAGCCTAGCCCCTTTCAACCAAAGTTATTTATTAGTGTTTGTCCTATGTCTGTATCTGCAAGCTTGTAGGCAGAGGGATCACTGGTCAAGGAGTGTGTGTGAAAAGCATAGGTCAGCAAAATAAATTGAACAGACTCGCCCACAAAATATATTTTTTGCTTAGGGCTCACTCAGACTCGCTAAAATTCTACTCAGTTGTATTCACTGTGGCTCGAACTCGCAAAAATTTCTCTCAGATCCACCTCAGACTCGCCAAAACAACATTTTACTTGGCTGTATTCGCTGTGCCTCAGACTCGCCAAAGTTATATCAGAGTTCTTTGAAATGTATTAAAAGACTGATTATACTCGGCCATGCTCACTCAGACTTCGATTCACCGAAATTACACTCAGCCAGCTCAGTCTGACTTAGGATTCCCAGGTCAGTCTGAGTGAGTGGACTCATGAGAGAGTTTGCTGAAAAGATTCAGTGCTAAGTTTCTTTTTTCCATCTGCCACTTCAAACAATGTGGACAGAAAACGTGCCTTGCAGAAGCGACCTCGTCTGTCGACCAAACTTGAACTCGTGCAGTTTGTGACAAGTATGCACACAAGCTTATTTGCATACGCCAAACACACCTTGCCATGTAATTGGTCACTTTTTTAAAATTCAAAAGTGGCCCTGCGGCATAAAATGTGTGATGCACACAAGTTATATGTACGTGCATAATTGGTTGTGTTCGTGATGTCCAACCGTGATCTCTGGTGCAGACGATAGATCCACAGATAGTAGGCACTTCTTTTGCATGCACAAGTACTGATGGCAGTCCTGCTGCATTTTTGTGATGTCCCATTCCAAAGCCTGCCTATAGTATACATGCTGCCTTATACCCCAGCCGCACACGTGATGTTAATGCCATTAAGTGTCCAGGACCTGAAGTTATTTAACGCCATTATATGAGGGGTTGTGTTGCTGCTATTCACACACTTTTAAAGGGGCCCTGAACCACTTTTTATCGATGTTGAGAAATGCATTTCAAGTTAAATTAGAATATCTGAAATACTTTGCCGCTAAAAGTACTTCAATGCATTCACCAGAAGCGTAGTAGTTACTGGCAATCAAAACACCCCCTATGCTCCATGTTCAATGACTTGCACTGCAAAGGCTACGGCGGAGCGGGGCGTGCCCACAACACTTCGCCTGCTGAACGTTACCATGGTGTGCAGTTGAAATTTGATTTTTTGGTGCCTACGAGCGCCAAACGCAGTTTTCTTCAGCGAGCTGCGGTGCGCTCAGCCAGCAGACTCATCGCGGCATCCCACAATGGCCGTGGTATCTACGCCATGTAGCAGACTGCAGCTACATGCAACTGCAGGGTTTGCTTTGTGCACAACAGGACTGGAGTGCGCGCTCGCGCTAATATGCTCCTGTCTGGCAGTGCTATGTGGTGCAGACCGGCTTTGTCCTGTGCCAGCTTGATCGATGGACAGTAGCCACAACCAGATGGCGCATTTTGAAGCGCTATCAACGGCTCAGTACGAAGCGAAGTCTGCCATGGTGTCTAACCAGAAGACGCTACGAGTGAGCACGTGCTGGCAAGCGTGGATGTGGTGTGATGTCAAGCTTCGTGTGGTTTTAGGATTGTTGAGTGTTGAAAACGTAGTCAAAATTAGCGAGACCCGACGGCTACGACACCGATAATCAGGGTGGCCAAAGTTTAATTCCTATGCTGACAGCCGCAGCCTGAGCGTGAGCAGGCAATAGTCGGCTGCTTCTGTAAGTACGTAATTATTATCGAAATTCGAAAGCAGATAATTGCTTACTTCAGCCTGCTTATTAAACTGTGTCAATAAATATACACAGTAACAGTAGAAAGAAGCGCACTGATCCAAACACCCTTCTTGATTGATGTCAGCTATTGGCCAATTGCATATGCGTATGGGAATCTGCTATATTATGAAATAAAGCGTCCAGAAAAGAGTGAGGAGCGGGCTTCTTTTGAAAAGAGAGCGTTTCAGAAAAAGGTGACTTTGTGCTCCGCATGCCAGCCCCACACGTCGTGCACGACTGCAAAATTTGGCTGAGATGTTCACAGCAGCATATGCTATCTGCGGTGTGGTAAAAGAGAGAACGTACCGTTCTGTTGTTTCTTTTCACTGTCTGCGTCCCTGCTGCTGTTTTATAATTATGTTCCCACATCAACTCACCCAGCTGTCCCTACTTTTGCTATCCGGGGACAGTTTTTTTTTTCACCAACTCTGAGGGGTGGTTCAGGGCCCCTTTAAAGACATTAAACCTCACAATGACGATAAATGCAGTGAATCAAAATAAATTTGTTTGACACTCTTATCACCAGAAAAAGTATTTAGTGGGCAAAAGTTAAAAAAATCAAACTAGAAACATCAATGGACCTACGCTATGCAGAATTCTTTCAGTTCATGAATGTATCTCAAGTGCAGTCATAACAACTATCATTAGGAACGAATGTGCATTTGATGCTAAAATGAGTTGTGAGAATAGACTGCCTTGCAGTGAATGGCACTATAGGCTTTAAAGGGGATGACAACCAAATTTTGATGGTGGCAATTTTTTTTTGTTCAACAGAAAACTCAGTGGTCGGAGTATCCAATAACACAGTGGGAAAACAAAAAAAGCATCATGGAACATTCTTTGTCAGAATTTTTTTATCTGCAGTGTGGATGAAGTCGTATGCTGGAAACATGCTGGAGACATTGATGGGTGGACGCGATAGCAATTATATCATTTGTGAAAAGCAACTGACAAGGGCAGCCCTAGCTCTAAAAGTGATATTTTGTTTATCCAGCTGTTGTCCCTGCAGTTCATGTTTTCTGAAGTGTTCAGTTATGTCTACAATACTGGCTACATGCTTTCACGATTCCCTGTCCAACTGCTTTGGTCACATACAAGTCGAGGCTTATTTTCAGCCAAGTTTAAAGCGAAACAGCATATTACTTGTGGCTTGCAGTTCAGTGTTTTGATGTAGCCACACATGCGCTTCTGATTTTATAAGCATGTCAACTACTGAAGTCCTGAGCTGACTCACAAACCTCGCGCATGTGCAAAAGCACTCGTGTGCGCCCCCGTGCACTGAGGGACACCATGGCTCGCCACAGGTCTGCCATTCCACTCGTCGCGAGGGCAACGCCACTTGTTAACGTGCACTTGTTTTGGCTCGTAATACGCATAAAATAAAACGCAAATGTCTTATAATATTGAGACTCCAATTTTAAGCAATAAGTATGGCACACTGAATAACAGCCAACTTACTTATATAGCAGTCCGAGTTTCTATATATATGGTTTCAAAGGGCTTCTCTGCATATTGTGCCACTTAAATATCGGCAAAGGTTGAAATGGAGCTAGTGGTGTAGTTGCATCTTTTCTTGCATTAGCGTTAGGAATCATCTTGAACAAAAACGAACACAAATGTACGAGACTGAACATATGAAGCACAAACTATTAACTAAGTTGCCAGTTTGCGCTTCCTTCACATGTTTAGTCTCTTACATTTTTGTTTGTCCTTGTTTAGGTTGATTCTGAATGCTTATGCAAGAAAATATGGTAGCACTTTTTTTTTTGTGTGTGACTTTCTGTGCCAATTTAAAATTATAATTTCTACTTAAATCACAAACACCATGCTCGATTCTATCGCTATAAATCTTCTCATTTTCACCAACAGCTCAAGGGAAGTAACTTCCCATTTCGGTATTCTGCTATCCCAACTGAATATGCGAAAAGTTAAAAATGAACAGAGGGCGTTCGCAAACCGCATTCACTGTATGTTAATGGGCATTCATGGTTGTCACTGTGAGCATTTATTATTCATTGTGCACGAATATGTTTAAATGATTAACTTTATCAAGGGAGTGTGGCCACAGTGCAGGACCAAAACCTAGTATGTCGCACATACTGGCAGCACAAAGGTGCACAAATACAGTTTAACCAGCTTATAACGAACCTCCATATAACGAATTCCTGGATATAACAAAGTTTTTCTATTCCCCGCCGTTACTCCATAGAAGCACATGTATTTGAGACCTCTACATAGCGAAGTGGCAGTGGGAGACCCCCTCGAAATAACAAATTTTCCCCGCTGACAACCTCGAGATTTTGCCCCAAATTTTGTCATTCTTGCGCGAGCAGCAACCGGAAGCACCTTCTCCGCCGCGACGGAATGCAGAGCGGTGGTGTCGCGCTTGGCACGCTCGAATTCACGGCGACTGCGAGCGTGCGCGAGGCAGGCCTGCATCCCTCGACCCGGCGATCTTGCCGCCGCGGGCGTGACCTTTCCCCCTCCCTTCATTCAAACCTGATCCCGCCGCTTGCTGCAGCTGTCCTAGCCCACCAAGCCGGCCCTTTCATTTTCCAGTTGATGTTGCCAAAGGAAAAAAATACGTTTTTTTTTTTTCAACGCGCTGGCAGCGCCACTCTTTGGTTACTGCACAAGTCTCTGCGCTTCACTTCACTAACCTGACACTGGGTAGCTCCTGTAGCTTCGACCATGTGCTGTAGTACGTGTGCTTAGGCATTAGTATACGAATTTAGTTAAACAACGAATGTTTACAAGTTTATACGACCAATAAAACTACTCTCCTTACTTCGTATAGCTGTCTGCTAATTTGCTGTCGCAATCGATGCTTCGCCTTTTGGGCGAAACTGGGACTTTTTGGTTCATCGCAACTTTAGTGTATTGGGAGTAAATTTTGAGCGATAGTTGTATTTTTGTATGAAAGCATGAGGTGCGCGGTACTGTAACGGATATTAGTTTTCCTCTCTTTTGGTCACGGAAAATGGGTGCGCGTTACTATCAAGGGCGCATTAGAATCGAGTAAATATGGTAAGCGTTTCTTTTTCGAATTTTCGTGCCGAACCTGCATATAACGAAATTCTCTTTATAACGAAGTTTTTCGGGAATTGGTCATTTCGTTATATCCAAGTTTAACTGTAATACATTTGACGTAACCATGTGTCTACAAGTTATGTTTGCGATATATGACGTAGTTATATCGTAGAAAGATTGTTCCTTTACTACAGTTCCTCTGCAAACTGACTTTCATGACTGCACTACTTCTGTATCTAGCGCAGCATCACCTGCCGAGTATGAAACGGAGTACAATGACTGCCGTCCCTTTCCAGGTTGTCCAGGGCCCGACAGGTCGTGGACGATGCCTTTGGGACGATGGAGAACCGCTTCGGCTGCCTTCGAAACGTCATCCAAGAGAGGCCCGAAAGGGCTGCTGCCATAATATATGCAACCTGCGTGCTTCACAACTTTCTGGGCAATAGCGTGCCCTCTCCACCAGGTGCAAGCGCCGAGGCCAGCTGTGGTAGTTCGACGTTCTTTGGCTTCCCTTTGTCTTGCGGAGACACTTCGTCAGATGGGGCTGCCATACGAGATGACTTAACGGTGTTTTTCAACAGATGAGCAAGTTGCTGCGTTGTGACAAGACAGAGGCTCCTTATTTAAATATGTAAGTTATGGCAAAACTTTAAAAATGCATCGCAAGAGTCTGATGCAAAAATAAAAGAGCATTCAAACAGCCATGTTTGCTTCCGTCTTCAGGTTCCTTGTGAATTAAGGCACAAGAACATAGGTGTACAGTACAGTGTGTGCGGTTGAGAATACAAAGCTGGGCATGGCATTATGCAAAAAAAAAAAAATGAAGGCAACGAGGTGAGCACTGAGACAAGAATTCATTAATCTATGCTTGTTTTGGATTGTGGTGTGGCTAATCAGAATTGCAGAACTGTGTTTACAAGTACTAATTCCTAATAACTGCGTTGAGCTCCAAGCTTACCACATGGTACACAAGCCACCTGTTTTGTGGCAGTAGTGTAATGTGAAGTGTGCTGTAAAGCTGCGAGGCACCTTACAGGAGTACTATCACAAAATTTGTCTTTTTTAATGTACAGCTGTTGAACCAGTAATTGTAGAACAAGGCCTTAATTCCTCGAGGGTGAAGCAAATAATTCCATCATCATCTCAATGCAGTGAATTTCAAAATACAATGCGATTGCAGCTTGACTGCAGACGTGAAACAAAAGACAGTAGACATCACTGTAACTGGGGGTGGCAGTCATGTGATACTACACCAACACTGACACGCGCACACAACCCACCACGATGATTCAGTGGCTACAGTATTCTCCTGCTGAGAAAGAGGTTGCGGGTCCAATACCTGGCTGCAGAAGTTGTATTACAATAGGGGTGTGCTTACATTTAGGCCTACGTTAAATGCCATGCCCGTAAATACTCGTCTGGCCGCCAATGCATGTCCACGGCCGTGCTTGAGATAATATGTGAATGTGAGACATCCAAATACTCGTTGCACAATCTACTCGGAAGCTGGTTAAACTAAAATTTTGTAATGGGTTTTGTTTTAATGTGATTAGCATTCTTTCAGAACTTAACTCAGTTTGCGGCGTGCCTGTTCGTTTGACCTCGCCAAACCATTTTCCCGCCAAGTTGGGTCACTGGGTAGTCAATGGTCTGATGGGTAGAGCACCAGGCTGCTGTGCTGAGGAACAAGGTTAGAAACCAATTGTTGGACCAACCTGGGTCACTGGGTAATGCAAATGGGTACGTGCCGCTCTTAGATGAACCTCTTTAACGCAAGCTTGGGTCACTGGGTGTGCGCCACAAGCTATGTGCCAGTCTTCAGTGAACCTCTATGAACCTCTTTGACATTAACTTGGGTTACTGCTACTTGCATCTACAAGCAGTAGTGGGAGCTCGAAGAAGGAAGAGATGACTGTCAACGTTACTACTGCTGTTTGGTCAGCTCTTTGCATGATCTGCCACAACATTGTTGCAAATAAACTTATTTCGATATGATTACCATTGCACGTCATTACGTTATTCTGCTGTGCCCCAGGAGTAACCTACAAGATTCTGCTCAGCTGTATTAAGTGTGCATTGGCCAAGCTGGTCACTGCCACTAGCAGCACCGGGAGTTTGGCGAGGAAAAAGGACTCCATCTTACTGCATACATGCCTCATACATGACACGTATTGGCGGTGGCAATACGGTGTGTTGCTACATTGCTTCGATGGGCCTAATGTTATTTATGTGCTCTCAGCTGGGAGCCTAAAGTTTCACTCGAAAGATTGACTGCTCTGTTCTTCAACTCCCTGAAAGCCCTGCCATTTTCCGCACATAGTGCTACACATTTGCAAACAAGAAGGTAATGACCATTTCGTCTGCAAATGTGTAGCAATATATGCGAAAAGTGGCGGGGTTTTTCACTGGCTGGACTTCCTTAGGTGTCATGACTGCACGGTGAATCTGGTAAAATTAAAATAAAGCGCACTGGCTCTAACTGGTGGGAGAGAACAATACTGTGCGAATACTATGGCCTTTGAAATTAATCCCAGTTGTCATGCCAATACCATAGCTTGGTGTGACAATAGGTGTGAAGAGTGGTGGACATCGTTCTGCAAGAGCGTGGTGCCACTAGGGTTGCCACTCGTACTGAATTTAGCGGGACAGTCTCGACTTGACCCAGTTAGGATGGCCAAATGTCCTGACTTTTGCTTTTTTGTATTGAATAGAATAAGAATTATAAAACAGATTTCCTTATAATGCACAACGGCTTGGTTGCACATTCCTCTCTTTGTCTCCTGTTGCATTGCACATAAAAGCCGCCTCATTCTTGTTGCTGTTGTAGTTATATTGTATAGGGCCTAACCAGTCACAGTACTTTTATTTGTATTGGTTAGGTGGGCAAATACTGCACATTTATTGATGTAAACTGCAACATATGATAGGAATAAAAAAGTTCTGTGGTGATTCAACCTCTAGTCGACATCGATGAAAGCCAATATCTTTCTGAGCAAGTTGCAGGTGAGAATGGGGTGGGGTCACATTGCTCGGCACTCTATCGCGTCACCCCTCAAGTGAGGGGAATGGGAGAAACGTCGGACTGCTTAAAATTTTGAAGCCAAAGCCTTCTTTGGGGACTTCAGATTGATTTAGGGTTAGTGGAATCTGGGTATCTGGCCACTTTCATCTTGTCTGATTTGACGGTTTCAAGCCTTCTAGTGCACATAGGACAATGAAAATTGCATCAAAACAAAGCTTGGAACAAAAGAGATGCACCAAGTTGGCGTAGAGCTATGCATGCAGCAGTAGTAATGGTGTAATTCGGGCAAAAAGGCCAAAATGAAACCTAGATGCAATTCGGCAAACTGCGCGCACCTAAAACTGGAACTGGTGGTGTGGCTTTACTCAACGAACAATGTGGGCCGACCCCGGAAATAGTGCAATTTGAATATGTGGGCTGATTCTGAAGGTACTGTCATTTGTCATTTAAAGAGAACGTAAAGGTAAAGTAAAAGGACTGCTGAGAGAGCCTCTCCTCTCTCAGAAATAACAAACAGAAAAATTGTGCAGACCTCACTGCACTGTGGGGACCTATCTTATGCGAAGCATTTTGCAGGTATCTGGCTATCCATCATTGTTTGGGGTTCTGCAAAATTATACCAGGTGGACCAGCGTGTTCCTGTAAGTTGAGTAGTTGTGCTTGTGTCGCGAGCGTACGTGTATGTGACAACATCAGCACGACGACAACCACGTTGTAAACGATCGTATGACGGCAATGGCACGATTTCTACGCTGTCCGTCCGACGCGAGCCTACAACATGGCGATTGTTAGGCCCTACATAAGTGGTGGAGGAGCGTAAACGAGAGAAACAGATTGTGAGGTCATCAGCAACTACGTGTGATACAATCGTACATATCTTTAGCTATGTCGTGTGGTGTATGTCAAAGTGACAATGGCATTTGCACTCGAGCAAATAAATGTTAAAACATGATTAACCTGGGCGATCATGAAGATGGCAGAACGTCACAATTTTCTGTGTAGCATAAAGTGCTACGAGGAAAGTGCTGGCGAAAGTTGCCCGCTCTCGGAGATGGTGCAGTCGAACACGGTGCCTCAAAGCACGAGCTGTCACAAGGAAACGCGAAGACAAAATGGCACAAGGGTACACACGCCATGTGTTTCAAAGAGCTGGCTAGCTTTGGAACGAGAGAAGCTTGCGTGCCATCGTGGGCTAATGGTTGGAAAACCCGCCTGCTGTGCTCGACGGCAGAGGTGTTCGATTCCCACATCGTGCACACATTATTTTTCCTAAAGCGAGGTGAGACAGGAACCTACCTACCTAAGGTACCTACAGCAAAGTGCCAAGAATGAGACAAAGAATGTTTCGCATTTAAACATGGGACAACAAACCACATATGGTACACTAATGCACTCCAGTAGCCCGTGTCTTTCTTTGATATCAACCACTGTTGAGTTGCATTATTTTTATTGCATTAGCTTTGGTATTGTCCACATTTTTAAACTGAACTGCCTCTAGGATCGGCCCATGAAAGGCTAGAAATGCACACACAACCGATATGCGAAAGTGGGTGTAAACTCGCCAAGGAAGACATTGTCTTTAAATACTTGCTTTGTTGCATGTACAGACTGTCTGCTCCTAGCACTGACAGGGTCATTTGTCACGTCCCTGTGACAACTTTGACGACCTGTTTGTCATGACTCTGCAAATTTCGAGCAGAAGAAATATCAAATTGTGCCTGGTTTTCCTGTCTCTGCGACCTACATTCCTGTCCCCATGTAGTCACACCTATTCTTGTATCCCTGTGCTTGATAAACCCAGTTAATTTCCATTTCATAAAAGTTGCAGCGTTCTATTGCCACTGAACGGGACATAACCAAACATTAATAATCAGACACATTCTGCACTTTCTATATTAAAGCTTTTTCCGGACCCTCTTTAACAAGCGCATTTTTTTGTTTTATGGCTCTGGTTTGCCCCTGAGGAGTTGGACAATGATAACTCGATATTTCAGGGCACCTGACTCAAGTTTAGCGTTCTGTCGGTGCACCATGTATTAATGGCACGTTGTGCTCAGCCCTTGCGAAGCTTCACGCATTTCTCAAACTGCATCTCTTCTGGCATAAAGTTTCTTGCAAAAATCACCAGAGGAAGCTCTCGCACTAGTGTCTGCAGAAGCCACAAGCATGGCGCTTCAGCCCGTGCGAGAATGATGGTTAGTAGACAAATTTTGCCTAAAGTTTGTTCTCCTGGCTTCAAACAGCTCTGCAACCTTGAAAATTGAGCACTTTCAACAAAATCATCATCATCATCAACCTATATTTATGTTCACTGCAGGATGAAGGCCTGTCCCTGCGATCTCCAATTACCCCCGTCTTGCGCTAGCTGATTCCAACTTGCGCCTGCAAATTTCCTAACTTCATCATCTCGCCTAGTTTTCTGCCGTCCTCGACTGCGTTGCCCTTCTCTTGGTATCCTTTCGGCAACTCTAATGGTCCACCGGTTATCCACCCTACGCATTACATGGTACATAGGCAACTTGGGCCATTAGGTACGTATTTGCAACTGGGCATGTGACCCTAAGTGGGTGCTCAGACAGTCAGAACAAAGAGGCAAGAAGTGAACAAATCAGCAACAGGAAATGAAACAGGTCAGCCAAAGAGGTGAAAAGGTTGGTATCAAAAGCAGCCGAGTGTGGAGAAAGAGGTGAAGTGAACAGAATGGGACCAGAGCATGCACTGAACGAGCAGCATCAAGTTACACAGAAGTGTAGAAGATGTTGATAACAGAACATTTAGGAAGTCATGGCTACACAAAAGTGAAGAATTTATTTGCGAACACAATGTGTCGCTACATTTCTTCAATGCTAGCCACCTGAATGTCGACATTCACTGCGGGATGGATTCTGCCAAATTTTTTTATCTCGAAGACATTTTTTTCTTTTTTCTGCTTTCACGTGACCTGCGATACTGCGCACTTGTTCAGTGTACATGTGAATCTTGTTTCACACCATTCTTGCTTACAGCACATTGTGGATGCATGATCATTTTTTTAACATGAAAGTGTTTTATGCCAGGCCCCACCGAAAATCTGTTTGGCATACCTACGTGACACAATCATCATCATGCAAAACTCACGAGCTGGCAATACTTCGCCTGTCTAATAATTAATATAGTAGGCATAGAAAGGGCAAAAAGCTTCGGTTCATTAGAGGAATTGTGCTTGACAATTATTTGTATCAATGAGGATGTTTAGGTATGATTTATTTCATCACAGAGTAATTTTGTGGATTATATGCCTGCCACCATGGACACCTAGAACGGAAGTAAAGATGGAAGTGCCTGGAAGTGACTTGCTGTCAATCTGTTGGCGTTCCCGGTAGGTAACAACTGTTACCGCTCAGTGGCACTGCAGCGACTCAACTTTAAACATGTGACTCAACATTTAACTTTGGCATCTCGCTTGTGGGCGATGCCGCCAAAGCTCCAACTATGCACTCTCGCCACATGCGGACTGACCGTCACATCAGATAAAAACCTCCTTGGTTGGATATGCCTATCACACCTGGTAGATTCCGAGGTGCTGTTTACACTAGGCAGCACCACAGGTTTCGCGTGCGTGCTATCAGTGCTATTGCTTTGCCCTTCAAGTGAAACTGTATAATTAATAAAAGTCTGCACATTTACGCACTTGTATTTGTGAATGTCCGAGAAAGCTGCCACTGGTTCTTAGAATATACGTTTCACTTTTGTGTTATGACCGATTCCTTTGAAAGAGGGATGAACCAATTTTTTATTCTGCCCTAAACTCCAGGGAGCAATTATTGTCCTTTTGAATCAATCACTCAATCAATCTTTATTGTGACATTTCATTTGAGTTGCAGTGTGTCGAAATTGTACAGATGAGGGTCCCAACGTTCAAGAATGCAACTAATGGTTCTAAGAAGCACCCCTGAAGTAACTTTTTTTGCCAGGCCTACCCCTCCAAATCGCAGGGCACTCAATAAAGCTATTTGAATGAATGAATGCTTAGCAAAATCAATTATAGTAGCGGGTTGTTCTACACTGAAAATTTGAGAAACATTAGCCAGAAATTAGGTTAGTGGAACAAATAATGACAAAAACAGAGAAATGAAAAAAAAGAACTACTCTAAAATTATTAAGGTTTCTGGAATACAGCTACCTTCAAACATTTGACACACACGCAGGAAACTTAAATGATTCGGACAGCATTGTAAGTAATCCTCTAGGCAAAAGACAATGAAAACAGGGAGACAGGAAATAGAGGCACAACATATGTGCAACAGCACTTGACAAGTGTTCACTAATGCTAGTACTTTTTGCTGTTAAGACAATGCAAGGGTAGCAGTTTGTTAAGCATAACACAGTTAGTACACACTGCTAAGGATTTGACGAGAGTATTTGACGAGAACCTGTATTTATTATGCAGCACTGAAACAACACGTAATAAAACAATGTGCACACAGATAGCACTTAATTTGAACACTATGTGAGATTGATTCCTCCACATCACTATGAAATCTAATGAGTAGGTAATCAAACATTCCTAAAGGTAATAGTCCACCTTAAAAATTGTTACTGGGAAGTTTAAAAATGAAACCCCTTTCATTTACACAATTAAAATGTTGCCATAAGCAAGGTGACATTAAAAAATTCATTGTCAATTTCAAAGAATCGTTCAGTGAAGCAATTTTTTTGCCATGTACAGCTCTTCAAGTTTTTAATATTCTTAGCAGAGAGACTGACATGACAGGCAGGGGCCGTCGTATCCATCTGTGCTTCTGTGAGATAATTAAAAATTCAGAGAGCTGTACACTGTGACATACCTAATGCTATATACACAATGCCCTCAATGAATTACCTTTGGTAAATGGCATAAATCACAGCTGCTTTTATTACGGTCCAAATGATGCAGGAGTTAATATATGCACTGGTTAACAGTCTGAATCACAGTTGCTTTCAATACCATGAAAATGACCAAGAGTTGATTAAAATGCACGAACAGAGAAATGCCTCCTCCAGACCTGAAAGCTACTAAGTGTCTAAATGTCCTTGTAGCAGCTTAAGTGACGATTTCGTGAATGTACAGTAAATGGGCACACATTTACACACCCAAGAAATAAAAGAACACAGTGCACTCCACGGCAACCACTGTGTTTTTTTTTACATTCTCACATTCTTAGTTACAGCACAAAAGAAGCTTGTTTACATGGTGTGAAAGATGATGAAGTGGTGTACCAGATGCAAGCTATGTTGTTTTGAATACATCTTACAGCTTTGCAAAAACAAAGCCAAGGTTGTTTTCTTTGTTTTTCTTTTAAAGAAGAACTGAATAAAGGGTTGTGTTAGTGCCCACACATGCATTGCCTGTACACATACAAACAAAGCAACCCAAACTTCATTAGTGATAGCAAACGGTCTTACGTGATTGGCAGCAGCTCAATTTCTGTGAAGCCTGCCTCAAGCTACAGCTTGCTAACTCACTAAACCAGAAATCTGCTTATCTTTGAAAGATCACGTAAGCGGTGTTACTCAGTTTCCGCTTTTAATTAGATTTCTGATTTGAAACAATGAGCACAGAGAGAGAGAGAATTTATCTGAAAGGCACAGAGGACATGAGCACAGAGTATTAAACAAAAAGCAAGTAGACTGATGTTCAGTTCAAGACGAAACAATGAAAAGGACTTACAGCTTGTGGTAAGCTCATAAGAGCACAAAGGGAATTAAATATGAAACAGGACTAAAACAGCTGTCAAGTGTCTTCTCACTTCATAGTGCAGAACTGAAGTACAGTGTAGACCGCTTATAACGTAAGTCGCCGGAGTCGCGAATATCCGCACTATAAGCGGTACTGCACTATAACCAAAGCAACAATTTTCAAGGCCCGCACATATGCAAAACATGTGCACCGAGCCGCCACGCGTATGTGACAGTCGAGGAATGCGGCTAGAACGTTTGCATTCAATTTACAGTCGAATCTCGTTAATTAGAACCAAATCACGCGGCGGCGCCTCAGACTGGCATTGCTCCGGCACCGCCATAGAGTAAAAGCTTAGGAGAGACCCCTCAATGTCGCACGTGAACAAAAAAGAAAAAAAAAAAACCGTGGCGGAAATTTCACCCTCTCTCCAATGGCAAGGTCGCCGATTCTGCGTTGCGCCGGAACTTGTGTGTACGTGCCGACCTCTCAGCCATGCTACCGTAGCCACGCGTAGAAAATGGCAGTGAACCCTTCTTTCTCATTTATGCTTCCTCTACTTTCTAGTCACGTGTTGACCTTGCACGCTGTGGCTACGGTGCAGAGGGAAGCAGCGGTGGTGTCCCAGGCAGGCCAACGAAACTGCCCCACGCCGGCAAACGCCCGCTTCCCAATAACAGCAGAAAACAAAACTTCGGGGAGCTGGTGCCTGCACGGCGGCGGGCGCGCACAGTGACAGTCGAAAGTGAGGGAGCTACAAGGGAGGGCGAGGGAAGCCACCGGAGCGGCGGAGTTGCCAAGGCGAAATCCGCTTCCCTGCCGGCCTCCTCCCTCACGTTCCACGGTCTCCGCGTGTGCCCTTCACCGTGCCGTGCCGGGGGCGCCGCCCGCTCCCTGAAGTTTCGTTTACTGCCGTTATCGTGAAGCGAGCGTTGGCCGGCGTTGGCAGTTTCGTGGCCCTCGCTCGCTATGCGCGCCGTGATATTTCACGACGCGCACTCAAGATTCTGGTTTCAGCCTCACTGGCTGTTCGTTCGCACCACGTGCCCTCCTCCTCCACTTCGTCTCTCTTTCTTCCTCGAGCACTCCTTGGGGTGCCCGTTTGAGAGGAGTGTTCGCCGTCTCCGCTGACTTCCGTACTCCCAGGCAGCCGCACTGTAACCGGTATTTCGTTTCCCGCAACTTCACTATAAGCGATACGTGTATACATGGAATGCTATGGGAAAATTAACGGGAGTCAGAAAAGACCGCACTATATCCAGTCCTGCACTATAAGCGGTTACGTTATAAGTGGTCTATACTGTATTTGAATGAACAAAAGCCCTACAGTGAATTCAAAGTTTACATGTAGCAGATAGCAGTTACTTCACAAGTGGCTACCTAAACATGTTGTTACATGTTTAGGTAGCCACTTGTGAAGTAAAGGAAGCTAACAAAGCTCTAAAAGTAATACAAACTTGCCTGTTCTTTGCAAAAACACTTTTCAGCATGATAAAATAGATAACCTAATGATGCCTGCAAACTGCAATGTAACAGGTTTTATGAGTAAGGTTGCAAGGTCATTTACTAAGAAAGAGCTTGTCAGAGCTGTTACTTTCTGAAAGCACTTCACAACTTGGCAACACTTTTCAGTAAAACAGAGCTAGAAAATATATACTGCGGGAAAAGCTAAAATAGCAGTTATATTTACAAAAAGGTTAGTGTAGGACTCTGCTCTTAGCAGGCCAATTCCTTCTGTGCCTGATGAGAATGGACAACTGAAGTTGGGGGTGTTCAAGCCTGCCGCAGTACTCAGTCCAGGTTCTGTGTCTTCAACCAGGCATGGTACTTGTTCAGCATGTGGTCATTGGGCTTGACCTGGGAAAAAAAGTAAAGAGAGAAACAGGACGGGAATGCATGATAGGATAGGCAGTTAGGAGCAGTAAAGATTACAGCACTTATCAAGTGCTAACACCTCTTCATGAAATAAGATGCTTTCAAAACATATATACAACTGACAAAGCACAAAACAAGGGAATGAGCAGGCCAACAACTGCCACCGAAAGAGGCGTAATGCCTGCCTACTCTTCAGGAAGGATGGCGTTCAAGCAAAAAAAAAATTTATTTGAACGGTGGAATTGCGGCGGAATTGCGGCGGCCGCCGTGACCTCTGCGGTGGTTGGGATCGAACCCACGACCTCAAGCTCAGCAGCACAGCGGCGGGTGGCATACAAACATAGAAAGTGAAGGCATGAAGAAGGGAAAGAAAGACGGAGGAAGGAACAAGACAGATCACGAGGACTTAAGTAAAACTCTAGACAAAGAATAAAGCATGGAAATAGGAACATAAAAAGGAATAGCCACAGGGTGATAATTAAAAAATATTCAAAAAGGAAAAAAATTAAAAATTAATAAAAAGAACTTCAAACGATAAGGTTAAGCCAGTTTTTCTCAGAATAGCAAAGAGGGCACATTGAGCCTCATAGCTTCAAGATTCATGCATTCATTGAGAGTCATATGCAGCAGACCACAAAGATTACCTCACAGGTCATGCATGAAACCGGAAGCATACAAAGCAGATAACAAGCGCTGACTTCCATCTGTTGTTTTTATTGAAAGTGAGAAACCCCACATGTGTTGTCCAATGCTACGCTTTGCAAATGCCACTGCTTTAAGCTGAGCAAGACTTCAGGAGGGACTAGTTTATCTTCCTGAGACCCAAAGACTAGTCAAGGAGATAATCACTTTAAAGTCGGTTCTTATACCTAGTGACACATTACGAAGATGCAAAATATGTATTGTTTAAATGGTTTGATTCTGAAAACATAACTTCCACATACAAAGAGGAAGTTGGAGTTTCTTGTGTTAATAACAGTGAAAACAGTTTTTCTTCACGGAAACACAGACATGAAGGTGTAACATGGTGTAGTGGCTTGGCATGTCAATGGTACATCTTGTATTTTTGTGTGACGTTGCAGTATTCGAAATGCACTTCACAGGTGCTTTTTGTCGTCTCTGACAATACAGTGGGCTGCATCAAATTAATGTTAATTTTCAGGAAAGTCGACGGCTAGAATTTGATTAAGCAGCTTTTATACAGTTTGCCCGGCATCCTGGACCTCTTATCCCGGTTAAATATTTTTCTTATTTGACTCCCAGTTAATTTTGATCAGGATTGAAGGTAATCTGCAATATAATGTACACCAGCAAGCAAAAGTATATGAACAACAGGCTCGGCAAAAAAACTGAATTTCTTTGCAATTCATATGCATAAACTGAAATTGGCAAGTAGACTGGAAAGTTCGCAATGGCAAACTTGGGCTGCAGTCCTTAATGTCGAGTTACATTTATAGGTGGAAAAGAAAACGGGCTTTATCGTGGAATCCATGTTTGTACACCTTTGCTCAGGGGAGTACAATAGTTTCCCAGGAGGTTGTGTAATCCAAACAAGGTAGACATTTAAATGAAGATGGAGGCTTGAAATGACCAGAAGTGGTTGAAAAGGAAAAAAGCCTCTATAAGCAGGCAACATCTCAACAATGGAAATGATGAACACAAGTTCCCATGTTGAAACATTGGCTTTTGACTGAAGCTTCCTTGAGAGATTTTTTTAATTTGAACAGGTTGTTCTGTGGAATGTGTGTGCCTTTAAATAAAAGTATGCAGAACTCAACACATGTTGCTTGAATCGGAGCTTTGTTTAAAGTTTAGTGTGAAAATTGAAATGATGGCTTATTGAGCCCACGAGGCAACACACATAACTGCTTGATCAGTTCATAGCTTGGTAACCATTTTCTCTGGCACAGCAATCTCTCCTAGGCAGAACCACCACAGGCGGAGAACATTTGCTGCAGATGCTGGAGCAGAACACTTTAGACAGCTCATGGAGTCGGCATGTGGTAGAAGGTGGCCCGAGCCTCTTTCCATTCGAGAAAGATTATGGGGGATCGAGGGAAGCAGACATATGGAAGGGTTAGGCTTATTGTGCGTGTGTTCCAATGAAATAGGGATTTTTGGGCTTGAAGGATAGAGTGGTAGTCTGAAGGGAGGGAAGGAAGTGCAGCTTCTGGTGCGGAAATCGAATGGACATTTCTGTTCACTGGATCATTTGTTGTACTGATTCTGACCATGCTCCTCCATCCAGTGTACATACATACATAGAAAAGCATGCTGTGCAGCAACACAAAAGTGAGACAAGAATACACTGTTACTATTATGGGTCGAGAACGGCTTGCCTAATCAGTATTAGTTATTGCGTTTTACCTTTTTTTTGATAGCCAAGATAGTTACTTTGATAAAAAGCAATGCATAACGTTTTAAATCGAGGCCGCAATTACTACATGCCAGGTGTTCTGCTACACTTGGTCACAACAGATAGGCTATTCTGTCTTACCTTTCTCCATTCGTTGATGCAGAAGATACGGTACGAGTCACTTCCGTACTTGCCAATGCCATGTAGCTCGTCTGGGTATCGCCATTCTTTGGTCAGGTACTCCTCTGCAGGAAAACCATGTCCTTGCGATTACGGCAACGGTCACTCACAAGATGTAGTCATTCCTGCCACGAGGTACGCGAGTGCCGAGTTTGTGAAAAGCTCGGCGTTTTTTAAACAGTTTGTGGCAGCAGAGGGATATGAATGCATTGTAGCAATTCTTACGGACAACAAACATGCACAAGCAACTCTAGCACTGAAAATTGTCAACAGTACTCTTTGCTGTGAACAACAGTGATACACAGCATGTGCTCTCGTTCTCTCTCTCCATTTCCTTCCTCAGTGTAGGGTAGCAAACCGATTTCTTGTCCTTGTTAACCTCACTTTCATTTCTCTCAACTCCCTCGCTCTTTGTTTTGCACCAACAAATGGGCATTCTGGCACCATCTTATTTCTCCTTAAGAAATATGTCAGGAGGAATGCAGGTGATGTTCTGTAGTAAAGCGCAGTTTAGCTAACACCAAAACAGCTCTCTGTACTTGGAGATGAGAGAGTGCAGCCCATGCAGTACACCTCTGCTGTCTTTCAAGAGATTCGAAACGGCAAGAGTCCTGCACTCCATGCTGCTTGTGGCCTCTGTATACAGAAAGCATAGTCACAATGACAAGTACATATATATATATATTGCATAATGAAGAGGTAAAACGTGGTTTTCATGTTTAAAATGTGAAGCGAATTGGTTGAAAAAGCTTTAGAAGGGTTTTCGATGAAGTGAAGGTTGAAAATAAGCCATAAATAATACAAAATAAGGTCACTTTTGGTCAAAATAAGAAAACACTTAAGGAATTGGAGTGATGCCTTCCTTGCCTACCTCCTGGTGTTTAGTGTGGGTATGTGTGCCTCTTGCAGAGTAGACGATGCAATGGCTGCAAGGGAGACAAATCAATATATATAGCCCCCTGTACTGACTCTCCAGACATGCCAGTGGTTCGCGTGATGTCAGGTCTCCACTGCGATTGCTGGGCATGTGGGTGTGGATATGTGGGTGAGCCTGAGCATATAAAAGCCTGCATTGTGGAAGCGTCTGTCATTGGTGTAGCCAGAGGCGGGGTGTTTGGAGGGTCTAACCCCCCTCCCTGCTGTTAAGAATGAAAACAGTGAAAAAAATGGGACACGAAGGATAGACCTACAATACGTTGATTGGCGCGCGGCAAAATATATAAAAGACGGGTGTGCTGGGCCAGGGAAGCTAAGAAACGGCCACAACACACAGATGGGAGGGCAGGTAGGTGAATGGCCTCGAAGTCCACGCAGAAACAGAAATATAGGAATGTTAGGGGCCGCTGTGCCGTTAAACCACCTGGTGAATGTTGAAGAATGCGACAGTGACTAATGGAAAAGAATATTAAGAAAGGGAGTGGGGGTGATGGATATGAAGAGGGGGGGGGGGAGCGCATAAAAGGTGTCAAGGATGAAGTTGGCGGATAATTATGGACATAGGGAGAGCGTCTTGTCACTGCCCGATCGCTCAACACCATACGGCCATGGCCAGTCGCCTAGCTGAGGCTCACCTACCCCATCGTAACATGTGCTACTTGCTGCGGAGAGCCCATGCTAATTAAATGTCTCGGCAATTTTCAGAATAGCCAGGTGTCAGGAGACCGACACTTTCAACTCTCTCAGAGCTACTGGCCCTTATTTTAGTGTGAACTATGGATGCCGTAATTTTCACAAACACTTCCAAACAGGAAGCAGCCCTGCTTCACTGTCTGCCTCATCAATTCCCAAGTGGGATTAAATAACAATATGCATCGCGTGATGACTACAACACCATGATTGCAAGTTACTTCCAAACATCTCTTCAAACAAGTCGGAGAGCAGGTCACCAAAAGTGGGTGAAACTTGCATCATATGAAACTATCGAAGTTCTAGCGCAAAGGTTCGTTCCTGTATTTTTAAATCTATAATAATATAGCATGCCTACAACGCCGAAAGCGCAATTGATAGGCCACTTGGAAAACAGTGCTTGCCCTCTTCCGTACGTAACTGTGTATGTACCACTCATAAGAAGATCTGGCTGGAAAACAACGGTTATCTCCACCATTACCTGGGCTGCAACAAGTCTGGGCTGCAAAGTGCAAACAAGAAGACAAATGATAGTGCACTGTCTTGTTTTTGCTTGGCCCTGTTCTTAGCGCTGTTCATTTTTCCAAGTCATGTACCAGCTACAGGTCATCAACATATACATTATATAAATACATCAGTTCGTAAATAAAATTTTAGTTTCTTTTAATATCATCATTTTTTTTTAATAGCATCAGGATAACAGCATAATTTGATGCATAGTAGCTGCACGCTTTAGCAATGAAAAACTTTTGTAGGAAGTTAAGCAGAAGACAAAGATATGCAGAAGACGAAGATAATGTTCAATAGCCTGGCAAGGGAACAAGAATTCAGGATCGCCAGTCAGCCTCTAGAGTCTGTAAAGGAGTACGTTTATCTAGGTCAATTACTCACAGGGGACCCTGATCACGAGAAACAAATTTACAGAAGAATAAAATTGGGTTGGAGTGCATACGGCAGGCATTACCAAATCCTGACTGGGAGCTTACCACTGTCGTTGAAAAGAAAAGTGTACAATCACTGCATTCTACCGGTGCTAACATATGGGGCAGAAACTTGGAGGTTAACAAAGAAGCTCGAGAACAAGTTAAGGACCACACAAAGAGCGATGGAACGAAAAATCTTGGGACTAACGTTAAGAGACAGGAAGAGAGCGGTGTGGATCAGAGAACAAACGGGGATAGCCGATATTCTAGTTGACATTAAGCGGAAGAAATGGAGCTGGGCAGGCCATGTAATGCGTAGGATGGATAACCGGTGGACCATTAAGGTTACAGAATGGATACCAAGAGAAGGGAAGCGCAGTCGAGGTCAGCAGAAAACCAGATGGGATGATGAAGTTAGGAAATTTGCAGGCGCAAGTTGGAATACGCTAGCGCAAGACAGGGGTAATTGGAGATTGCAGGGAGAGGCCATCGTCCTGCAGTGGACATAAAATATAGGCTGATGATGATGATGATGAAGCAAAGTCTTGTTTCTGCAACGCAAAGATGTGCTTCCTCGTGAAAGCATTCTTGTCCGGGGAGTGCTAGGAGTTTGTGTGGTCTACAACCTCCATACATACACACACACACACACACATATATATATATATATATAGAGAGAGAGAGAGAGGGAGAGGTGAAGGAGGGGGAGGAGTGGTAATTGTCGGCGGAGACCCCCCCCTCGAAATAAATTTCTGGCTACCCCACTGGCGTGCGTCAATTGCATCTGCGCGTGTCATGGGATGGAAGCACATTCTCAAAGCCAAGAAGCGTCTTTCCATTGAGACACATATTTGCTATGCAGCAAAATGTAGTACATAGCATGACCATGAGCATTACCACGAAATAAAATTAAGCAAAACTCCTGCGATAGGAAAAGAACATGAACAGTTCCTTGTGCGCAGTTGGAAATAAAATTGAATGCATAGCAATGAATTGAAACATTTTAAGAAAGCTTCATTTAGTGCAGATTCTAACAAGTGCCCTACAATTTCTGCCAAGTCATCGCCGTCTTCACACTATGTTCTAGCAATGACTAGCTTTATTGCTTTCAAGGGATGTGCTCACCATGTTGGATTGCAATTACAATGTTGTAGCTCACTGTATACTGGGGTCATTAATATTGTTACGTAAAACGGCACAAGGCGGGACTATTTACACTGTATTTACAGTATAAGAGAGACACAGTAGCCAAGATGGTGGACAGCCACCAGCACCGGAGAGAACCGTCTTCTTCGTCGTCTGCCCCAGGATGAATGTCTCTCGCGTAGCATTACCCCCGGCGGTGCAAGCGCCGTCTCGGCGCACTTCACACATTGTCGTTAGGAGGAAGGCGGTAGGCTTTCAGTCTGCTAACGTGAACTATGTCACTGGGAGCGATCGCCGGCGGTAAAGTCGGAGAGACGGGAACAATCTCGTAGGTGACGTCCGTGACTTGGCGGACGATTCGGTAAGGACCCGTGTATCGAGATAGCAACTTTTCGGATAAGCCAACACGGCGGAATGGACACCACAGGAGAACTAAGGCACCGGGTGAGAAGCGAACGTCGCGATGCCGGCTGTCATAGAGGCGCTTCTGGGTCGCTTGCGAGGCCAACAGCCTAGAGCGGGCGATCTGACGAGCGTGATCGGCACGAGCGATGGCATCACGTGCATATTCGCTAGGCGGCGCGGCAGCAGCCGGTAGTATGGTGTCCATCGGTAACGTTGGTTCACGGCCAAAGAGCATATAAAAGGGTGAATAACCGGCGGTATCGTGACGCGAGGAATTGTACGCGAAAGTCACGTAAGGTAACGCCAGGTCCCAGTCACGGTGGTCAGATGAAACATACATTGAGAGCATGTCCGTGAGGGTGCGATTTAGTCTCTCGGTGAGACCATTTGTTTGGGGATGGTAGGCAGTGGTCAACTTGTGCTGCGTTGAGGAGGAGCGCAAGAGATCGTCGATTACTCGTGATAAGAATGCGCGGCCTCGATCTGTGAGCAATTGGCTAGGGGCGCCATGGTGCAGAATAACATCGTGGAGCAAGAAATCGGCAACGTCAGTAGCAGTGCTGGTGGGGAGCGCTCGAGTGATTGCATACCTGGTCGCATAATCGATAGCAACGGCGACCCACTTGTTGCCGGATCGTGACTCAGGAAAAGGACCGAGAAGGTCCAAACCAACCCGGAAGAATGGTTCGGTCGGGATGGAGAGCGGCTGAAGCAGTCCAGCCGAGGGTGCGGCAGGACGTTTCCGACGTTGGCATTTGTCGCAGGAGGTCACGTAACGTCGAACAGACCGGGCGAGACCGCGCCAAAAGAAGCGGCGCCGGACACGATCGTACGTGCGGGACACACCAAGGTGACCAGCAGTTGGTTCGTCGTGAAGCTCACGCAGTACCGTTGAACGCAGCTGTTTAGGCACAACGAGAAGCAGCTCAGGGCCATCTGATTGGAAGTTACGACGGTAAAGTGTGCCATTCACGAGGGCGAACATGCGCAGTGAGGCGTCGTTAGGTGCGGATTCCAGCCGATCAATGAGCGATCGCAAAGCATCATCACGGCGTTGTTCGTCACCAATCTGGAGAAACTGAGACATAGACATAACGCAGGGGTTAGGTTCGATGTCCGGTCCCTCTGGTTGGTCAACAGGGTAGCGGGACAAGCAGTCCGCGTCCAAATGGAGGCGGCCAGACTTGTAGGTAACTGAGTAAGAGTACTCCTGAAGGCGCAGCGCCCAACGACCAAGTCGTCCAGTAGGGTCCTTCAGTGAAGAAAGCCAACAGAGAGCGTGATGATCGGTGACAACACGGAAAGGGCGGCCATACAAGTAAGGACGGAATTTCGAAACCGCCCAGACAAGGGCAAGACATTCCCGTTCCGTAATAGAGTAATTGCGTTCTGATTTCGATAGGAGACGACTTGCGTACGCAATAACACGGTCAACGCCTTGTTGGTTTTGGGCTAAAACTGCACCGATGCCGTGACCACTAGCATCTGTGCGCACTTCCGTGGGAGCAGCTGGGTCAAAATGGGCAAGAATAGGTGGAGTCGTCAGGGCGGCGATGAGCTCAGAGAAGGCGTCAGCTTGTAGAGGACCCCAACAAAACGGGACGTCTTGTTTGAGTAGGTCAGTGAGTGGACGTGCGAGCGCCGCAAAGTTTTTCACAAAACGGCGAAAGTAGGAACAAAGCCCCACGAAGCTACGAACGTCATGGACAGACCGTGGAACGGGGAAGTTCGTGACAGCGCGTATCTTTGCTGGGTCCGGTCGGACACCGGAAGCGTCAACGAGGTGGCCCAGGACAGTAATTTGACGAAGGGCGAAGTGGCACTTCGAGGAATTTAGCTGGAGGCCAGCTCGTCGGAAGATTGCTAGAATGGTCGAAAGCCGCTCAAGGTGTGTTGCGAAAGTGGGGGAGAAAATTATCACGTCGTCCAGGTAACATAAACACGTCGACCATTTAAATCCTTGAAGCAGTGTGTCCATCATTCTCTCAAACGTGGCTGGTGCGTTGCAGAGACCGAAAGGCATGACCTTGAATTGGTAAAGGCCGTCAGGGGTCACGAAGGCGGTCTTCTCGCGATCCAGGTCGTCTACAGCAATTTGCCAGTAGCCAGATCGAAGGTCCAGGGATGAAAAGAAGGTGGCACCATGGAGGCAGTCGAGGGCGTCGTCAATACGTGGAAGAGGGTACACGTCCTTCTTGGTGATTTTGTTGAGGTGCCGATAATCAATGCAGAAACGCCAGGAACCGTCTTTCTTCTTTACTAATACGACGGGAGAGGCCCAAGGACTAGAAGATGGTTCGATGATGTCCTTCGCAAGCATTTTAGCCACTTCTTTTTGAATCACTTCGCGCTCTGATGCGGACACACGGTAAGGTCGACGGCGAATGGGCAAAGAGTCGCCAGTGTTGATACGGTGGGCGACAATCTTAGTCTGGCTCAGGGGTCGATCACGAATGTCGAAAATGTCGTTTTATGAGGCCAAAACCCGGCAAAGAGCGTCGGCCTGGTCAGGCGAAAGGTCTGATCCAATCATGTTGCGAAAAATGCTGTCATCGGAACTTGGTGACGGGGAAACTGCAGCTTCCGCAGGTGCAGTTACGGCGACAACCTCGACGTCATAGTCTGTTATCGCGGTGAGGTGGGCAAGCGACATCTTCTGGGGCAACACTTGGGGGGTCAGACCAAAGTTTAGTAGCGGGAGGAACACACAGTTATCAACTAATGTGGCGATGGTATGTGGCACAGTAATATTGCGCGTCAGGCGGACGTCTGTAATCGGAGAGACGATATAGTCGCCGTCAGGAACGGGAGGGGTCGATGACAAACACACGTACGTGACGGCTCGCGGTGGTAGGCGAACAAAATCGGTGGGGCTTAAGCGGCTGACGGGCGTATCGCAGGCATCTGATACAAGAGGAAGATCGAGGCAGAGCGTTTCAGAAGAACAATCAATTAAGGCCGAGTGTGCCGAAAGGAAGTCAAGGCCAAGGATAAGGTCATGGGGGCAGTGAGCAAGGACGGCAAAAAGGACAACAGTGTGACGACCGGCAATGCTGACACGGGCGGTGCACATTCCGATCACTTGAACAGCACCACCATCGGCAACACGTATTGTCTGTGTCGTAGACGGCGTCATAATCTTCTGCAGGCGGCGGCGTAAAGGGGCGCTCATAATAGACAAGTGTGCGCCAGTGTCGATGAGGGCGGTCACAGGAACATTGTCGACTTTGACTTCAAGAAGGCTATGGTGAGTGGGGAGCGTCAGTAGAGGATTTGCAGTGGACGATGGCATTGCAGCTTCACCTCCATAAGCTGCACTATCTAGTTTTCCTGCGGCGATCGTCCAGAGAAGGACGGCGAGGAAAAGCGGCGAGGCTGCGGAGAGCGGGATTGGCGGCGTTGCGGCGACGGGGAGCGGGAGAAGCGGCGAACAGGAGCAGTGGCGTCAGATGGAAGAGGCTCGTGGGAGGACGACGAGTAGTAAGTAGGGGAACCAGCGGCTGGACGTCTGAAAGGAGTAGGGTACATGGAGGTCTGGCGAGATACGTAGGTCCAACGGCGACGGCAATAACGAGCAATGTGCCCGGCCTGATGGCAGGAGAAGCAGATGGGCTGATCGTCGGGAGTTCTCCATTCCGCAGGATTGCGGAAGGAGCCGGGAGACGTGTAGGAGCGTCGAGTGGGTCCAGAGGAATAAGGCGGAGCGTCAGGACGAGTCAGTGGGCACGCTGATGGAAGGCCAAGATTAGCAAACTCCTGCCTGACGACAGCTTGGATGAGGGACACCGATGGCTGCGATGGGTCACTGGCGTGGGTTGTAAACACAGGGGGTTGAATAGGTGCAGGACAGGCGGCTTCAATCTCGCGACGAACAATGCGAGTAACGTGGTCACAGGTGGGCGGCAGGCGAACGGCATCACACGATGAAGTTGCAGCCGTATTGGGCAGCCGGGTGAATTTCTGGGTAATACGGCGGCTCTTCGCGTGTTCAAACCGCCGGCACTCTTTGATGATTGTGTCGACGGTATCAACGTTGGTATAGACGAGCAGGTTAAAAGCATCGTCGGCGATACCTTTGAGCACATGAGAAACCCTCTCGGACTCAGACATGTGCTCGTCAACCTGGCGGCAAAGAGCAATAACGTCCTGAATGTACGAGACGTATGACTCGGAGGATGTTTGTGCACGAGTTGCAAGTTCATTCCGCGCAGCAAGCTGCCGACCAGTGCTGTCACCGAAAAGGTCACGGATCTTCTCTTTGAAAGAGTCCCAGCTGGTAATTTCCGCCTCGTGCGTCTCGAACCACACCCGCGGTGGGCCATCGAGGTAAAAAAGCACGTTGGCGAGCATAAGGGTCGGGTCCCACCTGTAGCCGGCGCTGATCCGTTCGTAAAGGTTGAGCCATTTGTCAACGTCAACCCCATCCTGGCCGGAAAATACGCCAGGATCACGAGCAGGAGGCAGAACGATGTAGGTCGGAGCGACGGGAGGGGCAGGGGGTGAAGACGATGTGCCCGCACCGACTGACATGGTCGCAAGCGTGATGAGGCGGCCGTTGCGAAGCTCCGTGATCGAAACAGGGAACTACCCAGCACTTCCACCAAAAAGATGTTACGTAAAACGGCACAAGGCGGGACTATTTACACTGTATTTACAGTATAAGAGAGACACAGTAGCCAAGATGGTGGACAGCCACCAGCACCGGAGAGAACCGTCTTCTTCGTCGTCTGCCCCAGGATGAATGTCTCTCGCGTAGCAATATGAAATGTACACTATACAAATGATACTTTCTGAGATTGTTTTGGTGACCGTTAGTTGATGTGGAACCTACAATGGTAGGCCCTAATTAAGGGGCTGATTACAGGAAGCATAATCCAATCTGATAATTGCCAAATGTATTGTCAGAATGTTTATTCTCTCTACAGCTAGATTACAGTTACCCTTCGAGACTGGCATCTTATAAAGGTGCCCAAGGATGACAAATGAAGTGAAGGTTGTTAATATAGCGACAGAAACGACAGCTGTATATTGTTGTTCCTATGTCTGCCCTGTCTTTTTAGTGCTATTGAGGTTCCCAGTAGTATAACAGACCAACTAGCCCGAAGTTCACTTGGTCAAGTTCACTTCCCTGTTTCCTAGAAAATCTGGAAGCGTGTACATGCGTGCGCCAATGGCTGGCATTGGTGAGCTGTCACACTACGTGTGATGTCATCCCTTACGCTGCCTGAGAAGGTGTTCACATGGGTGTGATAAATCTAGCCTAAGCTCGCAAGCAAAAAACGAGAGCACCACATTGTCACTGTCACTCGCAGCATGGCATGGCAAGAACTTTATTTTGGTCCAGAGAAACTAGGGCCCAAGGGCAAAAGCCCCCAGGCTAAGTCGGTGGCTCCGCCCACGTAGGCACCGGTAGGCCAAAGGCTTTCCCGATGTCGTGAGCTCTCCGGACGACCAGGAGTTGATCTTGGAGGACTTCGCTGGATATGCGTCGACTTCAGTCCTCCTCACTGTTGAAGTCCGAAGCCCTTTGGTTGGGGCACAGCCAGAACATATGATCAAATAGACACGGAGTGTGTCCACAACTTTTACATTCCGCGGGAAACTCCTGGTCAATTTTGTTAAGCACAAAAGGTGTAGGATAAGATTTAGTTTAAAGCATTCTTAATGTGACTGCCTGAGCTCTGTTCAGCTTCTGATGGGGGGAAGGAAAAAACCTGCTGTCCCTATAGTGTGAGGTGATTTCGTGAAAAGTGCTAAGTGGGTCTTTGTAGTAGCCGCAGTCATCCTGGAGCAGTTCCCGATCTGATGCGTGGCATGTGAGATCTCGCACAGTAGAGTGAGCTTGCTCGTTAGGATTGCAGCCATTGGGGCTGACCGAGTGGCCCTGATGAGCCGGAAACCAGACTAAGTGTGAGCTATCCGGTTGCTGGTAATTATGAGTATTAATACTGTGTATAAGTAACTTGTGTGTCCTAATTTCTTTTCTCCACACCTACATATAAATTCAAAGGCTGCCACCATCCATCCACTTAGGTGCATGCCTAAGGTAGAACAAGGGTGGAGGTTTCAAAATCCATATAAGAGAGTGAGCTATCTATGCCATGTATCACCGCCATTACGGCAGCAAGCAGCAGGAGAGATAGCGATTTATGCCATCCAATATGGAATGGTGTAGTTTTCCTGCAGAATGCAAGAAAATATATTATTTGGATCGCATGTTCATGGCAGCATTATGTACAGATCAGGGACCTGTTTTTACCTTGTTCAAAAATTGTTTCACTGCCCCTTAACCACGACACTTAACAGAATTGGAAGATGCAGTGAAGCACTAGTGTGCAGGAACTAACCGGAGAACTTCTGTATGATGGCTGCACGCTTCCTGTGCAAACCGAGTGGCTGCAACAGCTTGGCAATCTCCTCAGTGTCTGCTTCGATGGCAGCGTGTGCAGTTGGGTAGAGATCCAGGAACTGCCACAGGATGGGGATGGCTGCCTTGCCTGTATGCCGATGCGAGAATGTGTGCGAGTGGAAGAACACTTTCAAGTGTGCAAATGCAAGATGTAGGAAGCAGTAAGATACTCAAGTAGGCCACTAGGTTCAGATCCATATTTGCAGCGCAAGTGAAAAGTTTCACAAAGAACCAAGGCAACACAAAATCACTCACTATGAACTAAACGGTTTAATCAAATGTATTCAAGGCAATCAGAAGAGCATGCACCGAAAAAGGAATACGCAACTCTAGGATATACATTTCATTAGGCCAAACAGACAAGCAAACTGGTCACTTGTAAATTAAATTCATCTGAAATTTCTTTTCACATAAATTAAAACCCTTGAAAGCTTTACAAGTGCGCTGTTCGCGACCCTTAGCACAATCTCTGTTCTCAAGCACAGGCGGGCACACACAGTCACCGCAGCACCCTGGCATATATATGATTATATCTTGTCATGTGCTGATTAAAATTTCAGTAAACAGCGAGCACTTGCTTGTGTTCCAATACTCATTGTAGATGGCTAAACAGACAGGTAAGCAGACAGCGGGCATCTTAAGTCTTGTTCCAAGCCTGATGAAGCCGAAAACAAAAAAAAAAAACACCCACGATTACGATACTCCCTAATGCAAAATTTGAGTGAAGCTTTATACATGTTTTCATTCCTTGTCCTCCGCCTTCCGCCTCATGGTTCCGCTGCACCCTCCTCCTCCACTTTCCCCCTCGCGCACTCTTTGCTATCATCGCCGCAGAGCACGTCTTGCGTGGCACTACACCTTTTGTCTTTTTATGCTTTCGCCATACCCTCCTCTTCCACTTTCCTTCTCGCGCTTTCTTCGCTATCGCCGTCCTTCATCCCCCACTGCACTCTGTGTTCGCTCTTTCGTCCTTTGTTGTGCTCGCTCGCTTAGTTACACCGAGGGACGCCGATGCTCAGCGCAGGAACGAGTGCCTAAGAGCTGCGCTCTAAAAGACAGCTTTGTGAGGACAGCACTTAAGTGAAAAATGATGCAGGCCACTGTGCTGTCCAAACAAGACTGCGGCTGAGCAGAATGCTTGGAAACACGACGGAGGTGATCAGTGCACAATAAAATGTAGTCAACGCTTCCTTATTCACATCATGCAAGTCATGCTGCTGTCTGTGGAAGATGTTCAGTGCTTGTTTCAGTTTGAAGTGCTGTGCCAAGGCAGCTAGACAATTAAGATTCTTAAGTTGCACATTCTAAAAACATCTGTGGGGATCGCCATTCTAGGTGATTTTAAATTAAAACAAAAAGGTATTACTTGTTTCACATGGCGCAGTTCTGTCTCTTCAAGCCAACTGCTTGACGAGGCTCACATTACTTACACGACAAAACACCATGTTCAAATGAGCTAATTAACAATGTTCGCCTTAACTTTGTTAATGATTCAGAAGAAGCTGTTTCGTGGAATTCCATTAGATTAGGCCTGAGCCATCCTTGTGAAACATGTTCTTACTTGCACTAGTACAAGTTACCTGTACCTAAACTTTTTATTAGCCACTGGTTATGGGTGTAAACATTTTGATGTATTGTGTGCCATGTAAAAATAAAAATTTATTTGCAATGGAATTCTTTGTTTGGCCACTGTTGATGATTAAAGTCTCCACCTTCTTGTGAACCCTTGTCTTGCTTTGTCTCCAAAAAATGCAGATGATAGCATGCTGCCGCCATTTTGATGTAAGAAAGAGGCAGTGGTGTTGGTGGAATTAGTACATCCTTGAAAATAACCTCACCAGTGGCATTATTGGACACCTTATAGTGTAGTGTCGCGCAAGTTATCAGCCAATAAGGGGCTGTATCTGCTATGCCAATCATATGTGCAAATATAGCTCATGACTGGTCAGAGATTTACTTATTGCACTGTCAGCTATTCAACTGACCAGTGTGTCTGAGCATCATACACTCATAAATAATTTTTATGTGCTAACTACACTGCGCATTGAAGCTCTGATTGGTTGGAGTGAATTACAGCTCCTACAAAACTGCATAGCCTTAGTTAAGCGCAGCATTTTCTGAGATAACTATTTTGTACTAATAGATGACCTATCGGCTAGAGTTTGTACTGTACCTGTGGTGCGATTGAGAAATATAGTTGCTATCAGGACTTTCCAGGGATCCCTGTAGAGCTTCTCCTGCACAAGGTTGTATGGCGACTGCGGTGGCACCCAGGGCTTGGAGCCAATCGTGAAACCTAGGGGCTCGCCAGATGCTTTGAAGTAGGGGCTCTTGCTCAGCCTTGGCTTCTTTCTTTTCACTTGTTCCTCGTCTACGGCAGCATCCTCACCTTGTATTCCTTTGTCTTCAAGTTCATCACTCAAATGACCTTTGACGACTCCCTTTCTCAGATGTGTTGGCGCTTTGGTGGACTCTCTGCCATTCCTAGAGCTGCCTGCATGTTCTTCGTCATCAACTGAAAGGCGCGGCTTGCCATGTGCACCCCTTGTTGGTGTGTCTTGCCATGTGACTTGCCATTCGCATCCCAGGATTGTCTCGTCGTCTGCCATTAGACTGTCTGTTTCTGCACATGGCTTGCAGATATATTCATGCCCAGCATCAACTCTTTTGGAGTCTTGACATCCTTCTGTTTTTATTGTACAACATTTTTCAACAGCTCCTTTACCGCTGTGGCAAGCTGCTGACATGGTGACCTTCGAGACCTGACATGGTCTGTGCTCCTGCTTCACATTGCATGCCAGTCCTTTGCCTTTGGATGATAAGAGGGCCCCAGGAATTTTTGCACAGCCGATATCTTCTTCTTGTGGTTTGTCATTCAATGCGTGTTGTTGACCTTCAGCACCCAGTGCTTCACTCCCCTCCATGAAAGTTGAATGCCTTTGAAGAATGGCCGTACTCTGTTGATGATCTGTGTCTTTCAGAATGCCGTAGGATTTGAACCTTGTGCAAAGTCTTGAAAATGCTGTTGGCTCTTGCAGTTTATCAGGGAGAATGGGATTCCAGTCACCTGTTGTGAATGTTGCCTCCTTAGGCAGGCCTCTTTTATCACCTATTGGTGGTGACTTATCAATGAGTTGGTGAGCTGCGTCTTTGAGAACACCGTAGGATTCCAACCTACAGCACATTCTTGAAAACGCCGATGACTCTTGCACTTTCTGAGGCAAAAATGGCTTTGAGAAATTTGCCAACTCTGCATCCCTGTGCAAGTGTTGCTCATCGTCTGCTGGTGGTGGCTTGTGGCGTTTAGTGCGTTTTGAACGACCTGAGAGTTTTGTGTGAGGCTTAAAAGACTGTTGTGACTTCATTATCTCATCTACAAAATTAGCAAGATCAGCTTCCGTCAGATCTCTAGCAACTTGGACTTCACCTTGGATGCAGTGTTGATCCTGCAGCAGCTCTTGTTGCTGCATTCTTTGCATTGATGTTGACACTGGATGATAGTCGTTAACGAATGCTTCTCCGAATGCATGGCTATTTCCAGGTGCCTTGCCACGATGCCTTGCCACTGCCAACAGCGAACCTTGCAGAAAGAGAAAATAAAATATCACTTTGCAACCTGCACGTTTCAAACACTGAGCCTCTGATTTTATGAAAAAAACTTGATCGAAAGCATAGTTTCCACAGTCTAACAGGTCTAAAACCTTTAGCTCCCATGAAAGAACGAAAACGCATTTTAGGATTGGATGCAAATGAACGTTCTTGTAGTAGTGGTATCTCTGTGTTAGCACACTCAAGATTGAAAGGGTTTACTGGCACAATAATGTTTCAATGCTGGCAATTCAAGAACATCTGACATATGCCATACTTCCCTGTGTGCACCACTTGTCATCCCCATTCTTCCCTCTACAAGCAGCATGCATTGTCTTCGTCCTTGTGTGACAATGCTGCCGATTGCACCAGCCTGATCGGAGTCTGTATTTTAGCATAGCTCGTGAGCTATGTACAGTACAACGCCCATACAACGAATGCCTCTAGAACGAAAAGACCTGTATAACGAAGGAATATTTCTCTCCCAGTTCTGTTGCGAGTGGTGCAGCGTGCGCCATTCCCAATGAAATGACCTGTACAAGAAATGATTTCGGAGGCCCCAAGCACTTCATTACAAAGACGTTCGGGTGTAGTGATTAAACATCAAGTTGTCAGGACAATAAAGTTTTTACCTTTGTGGTGGATAAACATACACATTCCATGAGATTACACGTTGTACAAGATGAAAGTAAACAAAACTGTAGGCATCGTCCTTAGTTGCACCGCATTTAATTAACTGCTTCACTAAAGCTTCGCTTCACATAAGTTATGTGTGCCGCTGGATGTGCATATCTTTTTGATTGGCATTCTTTCTTTGCTCTAAAGCATAGTTTTTCTACTGTACTCGGTGTCAAGTAAATGTATTGCACAAAGCGTCAACAATGAAGCGTGTTCAAATAAACTAGTTATTTGTTATAGGTTCAAATCTTACCTTCAAGTAAGATCACTATGCCCTAGCATAACTTGGAACTAATGCAACTTTACGAGCTTAGCTTTGGTTCTGTATTCGATACAACTTCTGCAGAAAGTTATGGAGAAGCTAGTATCACAGGTAAACAAAACATCTATTTTCTCGCTACTGCATAGCCAAATTGAGAGCTTGGTAATCTTGCGACACGAAGAAGCTGCTGGCACTAACATAAAAAAATTGTGTGCAAGTAAAAATGACTGCATGCGGACGAGGAAATGGTAAGCCAATTTCAAGAATCAACGGTCATCTGCAGAAATATTACAGCCACCACCACCAACAACAAAAAAACATTTTGGTTTGTACAGTACCTAAACGATTCAGTATTGGTAGCCAGATTATACTGCGGCAGCTTCTCCACGTAAAAGCTTTTTAAACTGGTAACACTACACTAAGTAATGCTAGAATCCGAGAGCAAGTGCCAGTTAAAGTACTTCACTTTGCCTAGTGGCTGTCACAGTCTATTAAGGTACGAGAATTCAAGGCTTAGTTGTCATAATGAAGGATGGTGTAATAGGACCATGTCAATATTTGTGCAGTGAAATTACTAGTCCAACTGCTTCACAATATTCAACAACCCGATAACATAACAGACTGTGTATAGTGCTGTAGTGGACAAGGATAGTGACGGGCATTGCAGCGAAAGCTACATGAAAGTTTAAGGCTTTGAGAAGAAGACTTGGCACATGACAAATACTGGCCAATCAAAGATTTAGAAACACATTTAGGAGCTGACTCGCAGTCAACTGTTAGGCTCATTGGAAATATGTCACAGAATACGTAAGAAGAATAAACGTTGTTTCAGTGAAATGTTGCCTGGATTCAGCATGTTCGTCTTGAACAGGGAAACCCTGCCCTAAAGATGTCTGAAACGCATACCGATCTGCTTGAAGTGGTGATCAGATGGAAAATGTTCCAACGGGAACAACATGGGGATTGTCACGCAGTGCTAGATAATCTGTTTCGGCACAGGGCTTTATGACATGGCAGAAATACATCATAAATGTTTTCCACGTGGACTCCTTAATAAATCTTGTGTGGACATGTTGTCCCTGTAGCAGATGGTTAGCAGAAATTCACAGCAATGACACACATTCTGCTCTGTGAAGACTTGCCAGGCTTCAGTATATCTGTGCTAGTTTGTGCAGGCAGATAGGGAAACAATTCTCACCAGCCTGTTTGGCAACAACGGTTGGGCAAGGCAAGCATGTAGTCGGACAGGCCATGTGATGCATAGAACGGAAGACCCAGTAGTCTCAATTATTAAACACACGCAAGGACAGTAGATGATCAGGTGGTGCGATGACATAAAGAACTTTCTAAGCACAGGCTGGAATTGACTAATGCAAGACAAGGTTAACTGAATATTTCTGGAAGAGGCCATTGCTCCAAAATGGACGTAAATAAATCAACGATGATGATTGGCAAGCATAGGGCGGAACACTCCCCAAATACGATAGAGTGAACTCATCATTGGCTCAAAGCTTAAACCAACTCAAGCCAATCAGCTAAGTACCATAACTGGTATTTCAGAATGCCCACATAGTCAATGACAGGTTGAGGACACAGGGACCCGCCGGGGTGGCTCAGTCAGCTAATGCGTTGCGCTGCTGAGCACGAGGTCGAATCCCGGCCCCGGCCGCATTTCGATGGAGGCGAAATGCAAAAACGCCCGTGTGCTTGCGTTGTAGTGCACGTTAAAGAACCCCAGGTGGTCAAAATTAATCCGGAGCCCTCCACTACGGCGTGCCTCATAATCAGAACTGGTTTTGGCACGTAAAACCCCAGAAACAAGAAGAAGAAGAGGACACAGGGGCAAATTTTCCCCAAAGAAACACATGTACATGGGCCCACTTTGGTTTTTCATTTCCCTTCTTTTGCTATCTATGCCCCTGCCTTCGCCATGGCCACGAGCCACCCCTACATTTTAGAGGGAGGGGTTGTTTGTCTGTAATCCACAAGTGATCCCTACAATCTGTAAAATGATTCGATTAACTTGGCCTTCTGTGCCGCATCGTTTGCTTGCAGCGTGCACTTTGTTAGTGCTGCTAAGGATGCATGGTGCAATTGTTTGGACACAATGCAAGGTGGGGATAATCTCCTCTCTTTCTATGGCCATCTGTTTATTTTCCCGACGAGATATTGCTGCACTGTCTTCTTTTCACAGCCATCATTTCATTCTGTCCCTTAAAGTCGTTAGAAAGCATTATCCGGCACGACACATGCACAGCCTTCGCTGCGTGTGCGTTGGCACTGCGAATTTTCATCCTGCACACGCCTGCCGATCTGTGGTGCTTGTGCATGTGACAAATGAATGCGGCAGGGTCATTGCTACTAAACCATTGGCATGTCTCCTATTCCCAAGAAGCACACAATATTCCAACACTGTAATAATGTTACATGTTTGACGTTAACGTAAGTTCAATTTTCGAGGTCAACAAAAATTTTATTTAAACGTTAATAGAGCATTTCAAAGAATGTTTTAAATAATACATTTGTATGATGTTAGAGGTGGGGCTTTCAGTCAGTGCTGGAGGTGTAACATTTACGATTATTCAATGTCATATTTCAATGTTAAAGGGACATGAAAGAAAAATACTGAATCAGTCTAGATTGACAACATATTTTTGAAGAACTCCACTTTCACTGTCTTTGTGGTAATGTGTTGATTATTGGAAAAGAAAATGAGGGTCAAAGTCTTTGACTCTTTCAGAATACAATGTGCTCCATTTTTACTGATAAAAATTTAACTAGGCTCGAGCAGACGGCATCAAAATCTATGACATCATACCTAGCTGGTTCAGGAATTTCAAGGAGGTGTGTCGCCACCAGTCATTTGTTTCTTTTCTGGCATACCTAGTGTTTTCTTGCAATAAGAGCGACTTTTTTGGCATTGTGTAAAGGTAGTTCACTAACATAGCTATAATCATTGTTCTCTTCACTGTCCCTGTGACTGAATGGTGCCTTAACATTTAGAAATGTTCAGTACACTTTGGTCAGTATGTTACGCTGTTCTTGTGCTTGAGAGGCAAATAAATTTTGTTCACCTTATAAATTGCAAACAACTAAAAGAGCTTTCGTAGCCTCAGCTATTTACACAGAGAACTCGGATCACGTGCTGTTCTCTACTGAAACTTATCCGAGCCTTTTCCATGTGTTATGTAAGTAGGTTGGAAAGTAATGTGTTGATTCAGGTGCGCGCTGTTGCAATCTGTTAAGGTGCTACTTACCAAAAGTGTGGAGAGATGGAGGGCAGTTGCAGTGTGGTTCTGCGAGAATGACGAGCCTCTCGTATTCTTTACCCGTCACTTAAACAAGATTAAGTTATGTGGCTCAATGTCCCAAAGCTGCATAATATGTTATCGGGCAAGTCATAGCAGAGGGCTTCGAATTAACTTTTTCACCAACTGGAGTTTCTTAATTTGCTTCTGAAGCATGGTACACAAGCATTTATGCATTCCACCTCCATCTATTTGCAGCTGCCAAAGCTCAGAGTCTAACCCATGACATTGTGCTCAGCAGGACCCATCATTGCCACTGAGACACTGTCTTGACCTGTCATGGACTTCAAGTGTCCTTAAGTCTGTCTCATTTGCCTGCACCTTAAGAACAAGTTCAGGCAGTGCTGCACTTTTAACAATCGTTTCAGTGGCGCAAACGTGGCACCCTCTGCACGCCACTGTTCATATTAAAAAGGTACAGGTGAAGTTCGGGCCCAGTTCCTTGACTTTATGCACCCCTGGGATTGTCGATGAAGCAGCAGACGATTTCTCTGGTGCCATGGCAGCAGACAATGGTGCAAAAAATGACTTTGCTGCTGAATGGCTCACTGACAGAAATTGCGCTGTTAAATCAGCACTGACAGCACCGATGTGCACAGAAGCCAGCATTCGTGTGTTACCCTCAAATGTGTCCAGAGACAGGTAGAAAAGACGCTTGAACTCAAATTAAAAGTAGTTCTCTATTACCTCTTCACGACACTGAGCAAAAATGAAGGACAAATTGATTACTTGGAGATAATGATTTTGCTCATGAACAGCAGCTATTTGTGAAAGTAGTGAGGTGAATTGAACACAGAATGCAGAACATTCAGAAGTTCAACATGGCACAAGAGTGAAAGAAGAGTTAAATCATGGCAGATGAGAATAAATTATCTGATAAGTTGAATTTCGGTTTGAGCTAGTCGGTAGGTCGCACTTCAGGAAATCAATGATGAAAAAACTAATGCAGATAAAATTATGCGAGAGCGCAAACTTGTTCGTGTTCACCGTGATCGCGTGACGTGGCTGTACCTGAAAGGGAATTCCTGTTCTGAATGAACTCACTCGCAAGTTGGTACCCATCCTGTCGTACAACCTACAACCTATGGCAACATTTATTTTGTGCCGTTGACTAAATAAAATAAAATAGTAATTCTGGGGTTTTATATGCCAAAACCACGATTTGATCATGAGGCATGCCATAGTGGGGGACTCCGGATTAATTTTGACCATCTGGGGTTCTTTAACGTGCACCTCATGCAGCGTACGTGGTCATTTTTGCTTTTTGCCCCCATCAAAATGTGGCCACCTGTATTTGATCTCGTGACCTTGTGCTGAGTAGCACAATGCCATAGCCACTAAGCCACCACGGCGGGTGTGTCGATTTCCTGAAGAGTGGAGGGTGGTCATAATGATGATCAATGAAACAAATAGTTTTTTAAAAGGCTTAATCTTGCGGATGTTAAAATTTGTGTCAGACTTCCATATAGCGCCTTAGTCAAGAATCGGTCTTAGAAGTGTTTTACATTTTTGCAGATTCTGGAAGCGGTGGCATCTGCAGATCTATTTCGGAGGCCACATCAGGTAATAGTAGAGTGGACGAAGGTCACGTAAGTTGTTAAGAGTAGATAGTGATGTCCAGTGTGAGAGCCTGCTGCCATTGTAGTAAATAAATTTAGAGCAGGGAAATCCTGTAAGCTAGTTGAATTTTTTTCTTTCGTCCAAAAAGAATGATGTGCCACTAAAACATGGCAGGAGAAGCTCTCCGCACTGCTTGTTTTTGGTTACAGTGTGCGTGAAATGTAACATCTGCAAGGGGGTCATCGAAAAAAAAAAAATACTTTCGATATCCTAGGTCAACAGGACAAGTGGCAAGTTTTTAAAGATTGTCGTGTCATAGTGGTTTCAAGTTTTATTTTATGGCACTAGTGAAGCAATTGAACATGCAACCTTTTTGTTCCAGACTAGTGCATCATCTGGTGGCATTTGGAATGTACTAAGGATTAATTTTTGTTGTCGGCAACAATGCAAGCAGTATGTCTCACGTAAGGTATCAATCTTCTTAAACACTTGCGGCAAAAAAAAAAGTTTATTGCACACTTGGCATGCAGCATTATGTCACATCATAAGATATAGCCATTTTATAATCAATTTTGGAAAGGACAAAAGCCATTGTCCACAGAGTTAGAGTTGGCTATAGCCAGCAACAGAACGAATGCTTCTCGAAGAGAAGATGCGTACACAGCTAGCTTGTCAGATTTGTCTCTCTCGTTCAGCCTTTTTGCCAACCTCGTTGCAGGCCTCCAGCTTGCTCGGATCCTGCCGCGACATAAACCTCCTCACTTTTAAAAAGAGTTGGTTTGTTCTTGATGTGCAAACTCTACTCACGTCTGTGGAACAACATACTTGCCTTCTGTGCTCCATCTTCTCGGACGTAGCACCCATTTTGCACTTAGCGCTCTCTGGAGGATGACGAGCAGATTTGTTTGATGTGAAGTAACAATAATTCCTCTTTTAGTCCCCTCTCCTAAGTCCTCAATAATATTGCGTGCATATGCCGTAAACTTTCTTTTCTATTCACACTTGCAAATCTTGGTTGTTATGGCACATGATGTGTCGATTAACGGGTATCATTTTTTTTTTCATGTAATTCATAAAGACAATATTTTCCGGGAGCGTGGAACGATCAGAAGCCGATGCAGTAAGCTTCTCTAGTGAGAGCGTTCATCTGCATTCTTGACCTGCCACACACTATTGCTCTCACAAACAGCCGCCTGCTATATCCTTAGTTTGGTTCTCATGATATATACAGTGCAACAGCGGTTAAGAGCTCAAAACTTAGGCTGTGTTCCAAACTTGCAGATGGCTAAATAGAGAGCTAAGCGGACATCGCCCATCTTGTCTTATTTCAATTGTGATGAAGCCAGCAAAAGAAAAAGCTTCATGAGGACAGCATCGAAGCAAGAAATCATGCAGGCTACTTTGCTGTCCGAACAAAATGGCGGCCGAACAGAAGGCTTGGTCATCTGCTTACAGGAAAGCGTAGTCTTACGCACGTAACGTAAGCTACGATGCATTTGCCATATGTCTGTACAAATAAAGTGTGAAAATATAGCAACATTTTGTGCTTTTCTTAGCTTTCTCTTGTTGATGCGAGGCAGCGTCATATTGCAGAGATGTCTTTCAAATGGTTCTAGATGCGTTCCACTGCTTGGCCTCGAAGCTTTCTGAACTGTCAACGTAGAGTGTCTACAACAGACTGGCTCGAATCGGAACACACCCAGAGTTTGCTGCACCTGTACATCTCATCCTTTCCATAAGTTTTCTTCAGGCAACCTTTCCATTCTCAGGTACACTGAAAGGACTCCTTGCTTTTTCTTCTTTCCACGGTGACCTTGTGATAACCCTCCAAGGTTGGCACCCGAAAGAAGGTACCAGAGAGCAACAAAGGCGTAGTGGTGGGATGGGTGCAATGCATTAACAGATGGTTTCTCGTCTGCTATAGAATATTGGAAGGGTGTGCATTAGTGATGCAAAAGTACCGATAGTACAAAAACTATCACTAGTACCATCAATGAATTATTGATAGTACTATCCAGCACACTATCCCTAGTACAATTGATAGTGCACTGTTGATAATGTAAAAATCATGTAACGCAGCACATGTAAACACTATAAAATAAACTTTGTGATGTTTCCTTGCACTCAGTTGTATGAACTGCACATTACTGATGGTCAGTTATCGCACTATTTGTGGTAACATTTAGACCAGACAAGAATTACAAAACCACTGACTGCACTGTAAATAGCAACCTATCGTAATAATATCAACAGTTTCATGGTGAAATTTCATAATACTATTGATAGTGAGTTTACCGATAGTTCTGCATCACTAGCATGCGTGACCTTTCAATCCATAGTAATTCATGACCATGACCAAGCGCCCAATGAACAGCACCTTATGGGCCATTGCGTAGGTCGATGACGTCATAGATGGGGCATGATATAGGCGGCCTCGAAAGCTGCAGGAAAGAGCGAGCACTCTTTCATGTGATATTGTGGTTGGAACATGATCTGGCCCACATGTTCGTGGCAGCATTGTCAACAGATTGCGAACGTTTTCTCACCATGTTAAAAACTGATACATCAAAGACAACTAAGGTGTATAAGTGAGTTCTCACAACCTTCTGAAGTACTACAGTCGGCGACAACCTTAGAAAGGTTATTTGTGCGCTGCCCAACTAAAAAATAATTAGCATAGATGCACCAGCCAATCAGCTTCGCTTAGTTCCATGGAATCGAATGGTTTTGATTGTTTAAAACGTCTGTTTTCACCATAAAAATTTTTGTGTCACTGGTTTTAGGTTGAAACCTTCACGTCTCAGCAAATTTTATGAGTGATCTTGACATCAGTGTTCAGTCAAAGGTAGTATTTTAGCTTCAAACAACAAGGTTTTATTTTCCCATTTGCCTAGCATTTACATAACCAGAGCAAAGTCATTAAACTTTGAGCAGACTTCAGCTGGCTTGGCTGTTTTCCAGACGTGAAGGGCAAGGGCACTGCACATTTGTGAGAGGAGTTTCTATTGAAGTCTTAGGTTGTCATAGGCTACAGGGGTATATATTTTCAGGCTGTTCTTAGTGATGAATCCCCACCAACGCCACCTGCCCACCCTGGTCGTTTGGCTGCTCCGGGTCTCCCATGCAGGCTGCACTGCTGGCTGCTTTTTACAATTGCAGCCGTACACATAGGGCATTTTTCTTTTAACTGCATCAAATTTTTAAAGATCTCCTGAGGCCGATAGTACACTTCTGACCCTTGAACTAAATTACTTGACGAGGTGGACATCACTTCCACGAGCAATCAAATGGGTAATTGACTAGTTAACAAAATGACACTAATTAAGTTATTGACTAAGTAATTTACAGCACACACTGCACTTTAGGAATTGCAGCTGGCAAATTTGCAACGCATATCGGCATAGAACGAATTCCGAGGATGGCACAAATTTCTAGATATGAGCCGTCAAACTTGCGGTAAAGGTGCACTGTTGTTCTATTTAATGAAAACACTCTTTTATGCATAGAAGCACTACAGTAACTGGAACGCCAATGTACTTCATTGTGCACTTTGAAAGTTAATATCTAAAAAACTGGTTGAAACCTAGCTGACCTCCAACGTGGAGCCAGTAAAGCACGACATGAGAAACAAAAATGAGAAATTACAGGTTACAAATGTTTTTTTTATATATACAAACGTATAAATGGTGTCGTTAATTTGCTTGTGAGGTGTACGCAAGCTAACTTTTATTTTATAACCAGAGATAATTATGTTTCAACGCAAAAAAGCTTTTTACTCAGACGCAGGTTTTGTTGCCGATGGATATCAACCACATCCCTGCACGCTGGCCTTCACCATACAAAGACGTCTGCAAACTCCCCCTTCAAAGCTTTGCTGTAAAACATTCACCAACGATTGCAATACTGCCTATTGAGAAATCTGAGTGCAGCTGTATACCGTGTTTTCATTTCACAATATATTGGCTGGCGCGTAAAATACGTCTCGTGCGGCATGTTGCGAACGGAGCGAAGTGTGGCAAGACTGCCTTGCTTATCTGGAGATCACAAGAGCAAGCGCGGGCGCGATTTACAGCAGCCGCCGCCGACAGACCTCCCAGAAGAAGCGCACTACTCTGGCGTCGGCTCATAGCCATCATCGCCGCACTGTGCTTTTCTTGTCATGCTTTCGCCATACCCTCCTCCGCTTACCGCCTCATGGTTCCGCTGCACCCTCCTCTCCGCGTTCCTCCTTCTCACACTGCTTCGCTCTCGCCGCTTTTCACTTTTTCATCTTTCGCTGCGCTCGTTCGCTTGGTTACGCCGCCGCCGCCGCTCGTCGCAGGAAGGGCACCTAAGAGCTGCGCTCAAAAAAGTGTTGTAGTGCTCCTTTCACACTTCCACTACTACCCCCCCCCCCCGAGATGATAAATCATGGGCCAACCTTGCATAACACCAGCTTCTCCCAAGTAAACTCATTTTCACGTTCTCAGTGCGCTCCCTGCCTCTGCCAACGCAACTAGTGCAAAAAAGAACATTGCGCACTTGTCGCGTCACCTATAGAGAGGTAACAGGTTAAATTTCTGCCAGCAGGTGGAGTACATGTCATGGTGTTCTGTCTCAACAGTGCAGCCATGGCGAGCCAGTGTAGGAGGTCCGTTCGCAGGTTGACAGGTGAAGGAACTTATGAACTGTTGAAGAATTCTGAGAAAGCGATGGCAAAGAACTACCTTCAACAGAGTATGAAACATCGGCCGACTCAAAATGCGAGAAAAACTAGACAGGAGAAAAAAAAGAAAGAAGTGGCTGTCACAGGGCTAAAGCCAGTAGAGACAACTGGTAGAAACAAGCCTTTAATCCAACCTGTGCAAATAACATTGTTGATAAGACTGTGCTTTGTTGAGATCAGAATGAATGCGTTCCACTTAACGTAAGCAGTTATGGGTTGGTCATTTTTGCCCAGTCACTTGTCATATTTTTATATCAGTTTGTCATGCTCAAATGTTCATAAAAAATTAATAAGTTGTGTACTTTTGCATTTGAGACTCCTTGCTTAGGCTCAAACCTACAGGAGGCCTTTGATGCAGCATTCATTTAGCTCTGTCACTCTGACCAGCAATGAGAATCCGAAATGAAAAGTCACTGCGATACTTACTTGGCACAAATACAGGATTGAAATCAATGATGACCTCCTTTTAATCATATTTTAATGTCATTAAAAATGCGACCTCCTAATTAAATGTGTATGAAAACATAATGCACAAAGTGAATTGTTAATGCAAATGAGCCACATTTTCGAGGTAATTTTTTTCTTGAACGAAATAAAGTGGGTGTTTTGGGCTTTTTTGAACGGAACATGCTGCTTATTTAAGCATGTTCTCAGAAGCCTATACAATTGCTGGACTGATATTATTTGGTTGCCATGATTGGAATAGCTTGTACTACAGTAAACGTTTCTGCACCGACTAAGTTTTAAAATTTATTAATTTTATTTGTGCATACTGCAGCCCAGATTGCTACAAAATAAGAAAACAATAAATTGAACACACTATTACAAGCGTTCAATGGTTTCTAGAAATTCATTTACAGGGACATTCATGAACATTTACAGCACTGAATGGTATGAGGAAAAAAATTATACATAAACATGTTTATACGAGAAGTATATGGCGTAATATTGAGATTATGGTACCATCTAGTTCTTGAAGGTGCTGAAAAAGGAATATAGTCGAGAAGTACATCATGGTGAATGGACACCATGATTACATCTAGCTTGGCTGTCGATGTCTGTGCACTCTGAATTAAATAATTATCTGTAACTGGCTAAACAAATGTATGCTGCAACGCCAAACAAAGCAGCATGAGCAAATCTGGGCATAAGCAGACACACATACTTAGCGCCGAGCACGGCAATGTGGTCTGAGCGCTAAAGAGCCAACTATGCACACCTATACTAAAATTTACTGGAAACGGGTCACAGGCAGAGCAGCCTTGGACAGAGCCCCAGCGTTCATGTGTTTGTGCGAGTTTGCTTTGGGGTAAAAATAAAAATTGGTCGCGTATTTGCATGCTTTGCTGCAAATTATGTGAATACACAAAAGTGTGGTGGAGCTACGCCAGTACACGGCATGCAAATATATATACTATATATATATATCTTTTAACATCAGTGTTGTGAAGTGGCATTGTTTTGACATGATTACATTCTTTAAGGGGGGTGCGGCACGCTTACAGTTCAAATGAGGTTCCATGTAATCTTGGCACCTTGTTCTACATGCAAAACAAGTTTGGACAACAAAGTATAAATGTTCTCACGTCTTCTTCCGTAAATATGGGGCTTAAGCAGGAGGCACTATTGTTAGCATAAAAACAAGCATTGCAACATCATTCCAGCTCGAGTGCAGTGACTTTACTATTTTAGAAAGAGCTTAGAAATAAATTTATACTGTAAATTTGTAGTTTATTTTTATAATACAGACAAAAATGTATCTTTACAGTAATCATATTCAGTCTTGAGCAGCTGTGCTTCCCTAATTTTAACGCAATCTTTCTAAGCCCCATTTCCGAGCGTCCAGTATCCCAAAAACGACAACAACTGTTTGTGGACAGCATGATAATGAGTTCTTTATTGTACTGAACAATGATGGCTCATGAAATACTACAGTGGAATTATACTGAGAAAAAGGAGCAGGGGAAACTGGAGTGCCGGGTGTAGCAATTTTACAGCGGAGTTGCACGATTAAGGAGCCACAAAAACAACACAGCGCAATAATCCATCTGGGTATTACATATCAAAGACGGTCATCTGCATCCTCTCAGGAAATTATTCATTTGATGAGGGAACCTCCTAGAAAATAGCTGGTTGCGATGACTTTTTCTTCTTTCGCACGATGTTTGGCACCACTTTCGCTCGATGCAAATGTGGCGCGTAGCAAATTCAAACTATGTAGGAATGAGACAGGCATTCTCAAAAGCAATGCACACACACGCACACACCCTGTGACGACCCTTCCCGAAATTGTGACGACTACTTTTGTTTCCACGGACACAATGCGCAAAATACTACTAAGGTGTATGTCTGATCGCACAAATGACAATATCACAAATCTTTTCATAACATTTACTGTGAGCATCGCATTCTTCACATAAGGTTGTTTCAAAGGCAAACCTTTATGTCACATGACCACACGCACAAAAGAGAATCATCACAGCCAAGTCTTTTCCCCAGGGACTTTGTCCACCCTGCATATGTATTTTAACACGGCGATGTTGGCTAGTGGGTTTCACTCTCAACTCTGCGGTTAGTTGCGACGGTCAGCGCAGTGCCCAAATTTTTGTCAGCATCAACACTAAGAGGCTGTCCTGTGCAAATGCAGTAACACTGCTAAACAGATGCAACACGCACAAATGCGCAGTCGCGTTCACCATTAGCTGCAATGTGTGAGTGGTCACCGGAGCGACACTTTCAAGAGAAATGTGGCGAGGGACTTGCCATTCTAGCAGTGCGCATACCCCCCTGCTTTCCGTCATCTGCTTTCTCCAAGCAGCGATAATACACTGGCCCCCTAGCTGCTACAGCTCTATCACAAAGGAAGGAGAAGAACGGTTACGAAGCTATGGCACTGGTGCACCATGATGGAACACGCTGCACGAAGGGCTAAGCATGTCCACTTTACTTGGTGGGCCAGTGTATTATTGCTCCATGAGGAAAGCAGACGACAAAAAGCAGGGGGTAAACGCATTGCTGGAATGCCGAAATTATCTCCACTTTTTTGTCGAGAGTGTTGTCCCGGATATAGCTCGTATGTTGCAGCATAATGAAGGCGACAGTACCTTTCTGCAAAAGTGAAACGCAATCAGGATAGTGCTCTTTTTTTATTGGTGTATGTGCGCTCGACTTAAAAAGAGGAAGGCAAAACATAATTCTGCAGAAATGTCGCAGTGCGTTTCACAATAGTGCTTCTGAGCAACTGAGTTTGCCAACATGATGATCTGATGAGAGAGAGTAGCCAAGGCCGTCCGACATAAATGCTATAACTGTACAAAGAAGTTTGAACTGCGATGGGGTGTTGTGTATGGGACGATGTTATGATTTTAGGGAAGAAAAGAAATGAAATATAAGAAGGGGTGTGAAAGCAAAGTGCTACGGGACAACAAGCACTGACTCGATGCGAAAATAGCCATGCTATGTACAACTTTGTACAATGATGTTCTCCTTTATCCCATGTTGCGGTGGGCCTTTTCTCTCAAATTTTTTTTTTTTTTTTTTTTGGGGGGGGGGGGGGTCATGTGGGCGTACAGATTTATTAAAAAATGCACTATTGTGCTGAAACATTGCACAAGAGCACAATACTACCTTTTGAAGTTTTGCGTTAAACACACGTGCCAATGAGCAACCAATTGTGGCTGATAACTATTTTCTCACCATTTTATTCCCCACAGGTAAATCAATAAGGCAAGGCTAATACTGCACCACACGAAGAGTAGCACTGGAGCCAGTTCTAGTAAACTTTTAGCTTGCAAACACACGTTCATGGAAGCTGTTCAAAGAACAGCAAGATACGTTTCATCGCTGCGACTCAGCACGATTCATTGTTAACAACCACAGCTCACTGAGGTGCAACGAAAAGCTTTTCACTTTCTCGTACGGTTCATACACAAAACAAGATCAACATACACGTGTGAAGTCATCGGACTGTAGTTCACAAAGCCCAAATAGGCCAGGAGCTGCGATCATCAAATTTCACAGCTGCCCCAAGAGCTCTTGCGATGCCGTGTTTCTATAAATGTTCCAGCACAGAATGGGTGATCCCGCATTGCAAGTTCTTGCAGCAAAACTGAAAATCTAAAAAGCCAACTACACACTATTGAATTTGCCAGCATTCTATTGAATTGTCAGCATTCTATTGGTGTGGTCAACACCAGCTCATTAGAGCCGTTAAAACACATAGGCGAGGACCCATAAAAGATGCCACCTCATGGCCTATGCCGACTTCACAAAAGACTTGGACTGCTTGTATCATGCACAAAATGGAATTGTAATATTCACTGTAATGCCTCACTACTGTAACATGCCTTGTGCATTAACACGTTTTACACTGGGCCCCTCCAATTCAATGTGATTAAATTGTGCATAGTCCATTCCTGAAAATTTCCGACAGTGAATGTGAACCATGACTTCACACCAGGCCTCATCATAGTATATGAATGTTAATGGTCAGACCATGCACAAATTGCTCTCAACAAAATAATGCAGTGCCTATGCACCATGCATGATACAACCTAACAATGACAATGCACAAGTGCAACAGAAAAAAAAAGTCCCAAATAGAATAACAAACGAGTCGTCCCATTCTCACCAACCAACTGAACAATGCTTGTAAGCACCGGCGCGGTTTAATGGCCCTCACAGGAACCTCGTGCAAGCAGTTGAGAAACAAACAAAAATAACCAATCCTCGCCACCTTTTTTCCCATCTGCTCACCATTTCATAGACAAGGGCACGTGACAGAGGTCACTGAGGCCAAAGAAAAAACACGTACGAGGGCTGTCTTTTCCTGCCTGTTCCAAGAGCAGCGTCCCAACAGAAGGAGGGAGTGGAGCTTCCTCGCAACATCTCTGTCTTCGATAAATACGCATTGAAGCTCTCCAATAAAAGAGCCAAGGCAACACTAAAAAAAGTGCGAGGCACACAACGTGTGCGTGCCAGCCTTTCAGACTGCTCAGCTCTGCCCCATAATGAGAGGTGCTGATTTATCCCCTTTCGCCTCGTGCTGCGTGGCACTCTCGCCGACTCCTTTCTTGCGCCGCTGCCGGCGTCGCGGTGGGGGTGACTTCCCTGCCTCGTCTGGCTCGGCTTCGTTCTCCAGCGTTAACGATCGGCCTCTCTTGCGAGAAGGCGATGGCGTCTGCTGCTTCTCCACGGCATCTGCCTCTTCGTCCTCCGGGATCTTGGTGTAACTATGTTCGATCAGGTGCGGGCTCATCTCGTAGAGCTTGAGCTCTCTTTGTGATAACTCTAACGTCGGAGCCTCGTCGATGGCCATGTCATCCTCGTCCTCCTCGTCAGGTACAGACGGAATGTCAGACGGTGGTGGCAGTGGAATTTCTAATGGATCCACCGGTTTCTCGATCTTTGCTGCTAGCTTCGCAAGTGCGGCCTCTCTGATCTGCTTCTCCGTAGGGAATTGCGACTCTGCATCTGTGCTGGACAGTGCATTGTCGCCCTTGTCGCGCTTTTCGTTTCGCTTCACATCTGGAGACCATGCTTTGTCCGCCTTGTTGCCCCTCCTGGATTGCCGTTCAGAGTCGTGCTTCGTGCCTGGAGACACCTTCTCTGTCTTGTTGCCCTTTCTGGACTGCCGTTCAGTGTCACGTTTTGCATCTGGCGACAATGGTTTTTCTGCTTTGGTAGCTCTCCTGGATTGTCGTTCAGTGTCGTCCTTGGTGTCTGGAGACAGTGCCTTCTCGACATCTGTCTTGTTGCCCTTTCTGGACTGCCGTTCAGTGTCATGTTTTGCATCTGGCGATAGTGGTTTTTCTGCTTTGCTAGCTCTCCTGGATTGTCGTTCAGTGTCGTCCTTGGTGTCTGGAGACAGTGCCTTCTCGACATCGGCGTGTTTCCTTGACTGCCGCTCTGCTTGTCGCTTACTTCTCTCCCTCACTGCTGGCTTTACTTGAGTTTCGTCTTTTTCCATGACCTTCTCCTTTTCGCGCTCTTTCCTACCTTTCTTGGGCGTAGCTGTTTTCTCCCGAGTGTCAGCTGGTTTGGGGGCAGCCTCATCAGATTCCAACATTGTGTCGTGCTTATCCTCAGCTTCCTCAGCATTGTTTTCAGGCGCTGCTTCGAGACTTTCTCCCTCCTCCTTTTTTTGTTCACTGTCCTTTCTAGATCGCTTTGATATGCGGTTAATGACATCTGCCTCCCTCAGACGCTTCATTTTTTGTTTCTCCTTAGGCTTGGCTTCAGATTTGCCCTCTGACTGGGCTCTCGACTCGGCCTTGGAGCGGGTCGTAGCCTTAGGTTGTGCCTCAACAGGGGTCTCAGACTTTGACTGGATTTTGGGTTCTGGCTGGGGATCAGGCTTGGCTTCAGGCTCTGCTCTGATCTCTGATAGAGCTTTAGAGTCATGAAGGGCTTCGGACCCTGGCTGTTTTTCAGACTCAGGCTGAATATTGGACTCAGGCTGACCTTCGGGCTCAGGCTGGGCTTCGGACACAGGCTGGGCTTCGGACTCAGGCTGGGCTTCGGACTCAGGCTGGGCTTCGGACTCAGGCTGGGCTTCGGACTCAGGCTGGGCTTCGGACTCAGGCTGGGCTTCGGACTCAGGCTGGGCTTCGGACTCAGGCTGGGCTTCGGACTCAGGCTGGGCTTCGGACTCAGGCTGGGCTTCGGACTCAGGCTGGGCTTCGGACTCAGGCTGGGCTTCGGACTCAGGCTGGGCTTCGGACTCGTGTTGGGTTTCAGATGAAGCCTGGGCTTCAGAATCAGCTCCAGCTTCAGAGTGGGCTTCACACTGGTCTTCAGACTTAGCTTGGGTTTTCAACTCGGGCTGTGGCTCAGCAGACCCAGGCTTTGCTTTGACCTTCGACTTGGGTTCGGCATCATGCTGGCCTTCAGGCTTGGAATGGACTTTGTCCTTTGGCTGAACTTTGGCCTTTTGATGAGCTTTGGCCTTGGCAGCCTGCACTTTGGCCTTTGGCTGGGATTCAGACTTCGACTGGGTTTCAGACTGATGCTTCGCTTCAGCCTTCAATTCTGGCTCTGCTTTGGTCTTACTTGATTTGTCGTCTCTCTTCTTGATCTTCTTTCCCTCGTGCTTTTCTTTTGCCTGCTCCTTCTTGGGCTCGTCAGGCAGTGGCGCAACCTTGGCCTCGGTTGCTTTGATGGCAGCCACATCATCTTCTAACTTGTCCTTAGACTCGGCCTTCTTCTTCTTCTCCTCGGGTGCTGTTTTTGGCTTCACTACTGGCTTTCGTTCGAGTCGGTCAAATTCCTTAAAAAGCATGTCCTCTACCTCCACTATTTTTCGTTTCCGCATCCGGCTTTCAGGCTTCTGTGGAGCTTCTTTTTTCGTGGGCACAGTTTTGTCAGGCTTCGTCACCGGGTTCTCTTCCTTTTCCTTCTTCTTTTTCTTTTTTGATGAAACCTTGTCTACAGCATTCTCCTTGTTCTTCTTCGTGACAGGCTCGCTCTTGGGCGTGCTGTCTCCTTCTGAAACGGTACTGGCATCCACATCGGGGGTGCTCAGTCCTGTCTCCACCTGCTTTTTGTTCTCCGCTGGTGCCGGTGGTATTTGGTCCTCGCCCTTGACCGGAACTGGGCTTTCTGAACCCTCATCTATCCCACCCCCCGCATCCTCACTTTCAACCTTATTCTCAGAGTAGTTTTTCAGGATCCGCTTTTTTGGCGAAGTGAAATTGAGTCTGACCATCAACTTACGACCTGTTCGTGGCGCTGGCGATGACACCGGCTTGGCCCCAGAAGAAGACACCTTCTTTTCGGGGGCAGCCTTCTTTGCTGACTGCGCCTTCTTCTTTTCCATCGGAGTCTTCTTCTCAGCAGGTGGCTTCTTGTCAGACTGCAGCTTCTTGTCGGACTGCGACTTCTTGTCGGACTGCGGCTTCTTGTCGGACTGCGGCTTTTTCTCGGACTGCGGCTTTTTCTCGGACTGCGGCTTTTTCTCGGACTGTGGCTTGTCAGATGGCGCTTTTCTCTCTCGCTTGGTCGGAGACGGTGTCACCGGCTTCCGTGCTGATGGTGGTAGAGGCAGCCCAGCTGACTTGGCCCTGGATTGCTCCCCCTTGACAGTGAAGTCAAAGTCTGACACCAAAAGCGGGCTGTTCACCTGCTCCAGATAGGCCGCCAGCTCATTCCGTGAGCGAAACTTCTTGCCCTGCGGGCTATTGTAAAAAAGAAAAGAGTAGAGAAACGTTAGACAAGGCATAAAACGTGGCTCTCTACAGTAATGGCAGTGGTTTTTTTGTCTTGGTTACTTTACCTTCATTTGTGTGCAACATTACGGAAGCTGAGTAAGCAAAATACAAGGATCTGAGGTGCTCGATTTTTTTTTGGGGGGGGGGGGTTACTTACAACCATCTCAAAAAAAAAAAAAAAAAAACGGCCAATGAAGCCAGAAAAAGCACAGGGAAAATAGTAGGGAAAATGGAAACGAAAGTGAACAAAAAGTCAATTTGTCACCAGTGGGAGCCGAATTCACGTCTTCTGTGTTACGCATGCTGTGCTTCACCAATTAAGCTACTGCTTAATCGTCATCCTCCCGTCCACTCTCTTGAGTGTTTGGGTATGTGTACAGGATTAGACCTGGGAGTGTTAGCCAGCGCTGCTCCTGGTCAAGGTGGCGGATGACACCCAGCTTAGGGGCAAACAACTGGCCAACAAACTCTCATATGCACCAATCCTGCCAAATTAGAGGCTCTCGAGTGAGAAACGAAATTTTGGCAGAGCTTATTTCACTATGAACGTTGATGTTAATGCGATTACCACTGAAGCAATGTCGCGGCACACTATGTCAATAACACTGAAATGCGTCATGATTGAGGTGTTGCAGCTAGGCTTCCTCGCACTTTGCACTTGACATGCTGAACCATCTAGTGCTGCCGCAGTGAAGTTCGCGCATGGAGCGTGTGAAAATGTATTCGGACAAGATGGTCTAAGTATATATGATGGAGGTTTGGTTCAGCTCAGCACTCTTTTATGCCTGAGGGGTAACCTCGTGTGCAGCTCCTTAACAACACAAAACTTGACAAAACACAATAATGACTTATTAGCGATAATTTTACTGGTTGTGAAAACTATATAATTAAATGTGACAATTCGACCAGATGCACTATTTTTTTTAGACATTTTGTCAGTTTCAGTTTTAAGCAGCAGTGAAATGTGCTTTGCTGTGTTGCTTTCAGAAAACATGTAAAGGAGACCGCACTGTATTGTGTGTCAGCGGCGAAACTGCTTTTAATAAAAGGTCCTTAAGGGGCCACTAAAGCCAAATATTAGGCGATAGATTCATGCTCGAGAACACCTAAGGTGTCACTATTATTGCAAACAAAGTTTTAGAAATCGAGAAATTGAGGAAAATGCAGGACACGATTTGCCAGGAACATTCAAGTACCAGCCTGATGATGTCGGCACCCCTTGTTTTAATTCTGCCACTACTAGTCAACCTCTTGTAATAAAAAGATAATTGCATTGCCTTATAAGACGGAAAAAAATGCTATTTGTCCAGTTCTATTGGATGTTTAGAAAAAGAGGTTGACAACTTGCAGGCGTTGACAACTTAATAACTTGACAACGAGCAGGTGGTCGAAAGGTTTTGTTTTTGCAAGACACTCTGCTGCCCGCGCTTTCCCACTTCAGTAGTTTCGTTATCGAGTAGTGTTGTGCCTGGTTTTGCTGGATCACAAAATTCACACAGCAGAGAATTCCTCATCCAGGTGATGTCGTGGGATGCCCAAACAGTCCACGCCACGTGATTAAAACAAGCTGCAGCGGCGAATCTAAAACGATCTGTCATGGCTCGATTTCTCTATGGCCGCACGCGCGCTTGCGTTTTGCAAGGGAAATAAAAATGTACCGCTACCTGTTGGGCACTGTTTTACTCACAGATGGTAGTAAAGGGTGGTGATGGTGTGTGCAACGTCACCACTCCTGGGGGCAGGTGATTTGAATTGCTCTAAAAGTCTGCGGACTTTCAGACGCTATTTTCACTTAATCTAAGTCTTTTTTTGGCACAAAACAAGCGCTGCGAGGTTTCTGAATGGTCTGTTAGCACTCCATGTTGGCTTAATATTTGCCTTTAGTGTCCCTTTAAATGTAAAAGAAAAGAACTTTTGTTCGCTCGTGTGAGGGGTACGCTTTCCCGATAACATTCTCCAGGGCGACTTATTTAAGGGGGGGGGGGGGGGGGAGAAAGAAAAGGCAATAAATCTGCTAGGTGACAATAAGGCGACAAATATTTTTTAGCATTTTATGCAGTTTTATACATGGTTTATCATTTATCACATAGATAACGTAGCAGAATTATTATTTTACAAATGAAATAAAATTCACAAACCTTAATTTTACGTTTTAAGTGGATTTGACCACTAGCACCCTCATTTTCAAACATTCGACTTGATTTTCTACCTTTATCATACGTTGTAACGAGGGTACATTCCAAGCTATGACGGCGGTGTGGTGGCCTCTAATCCACATCTGAATCAATGACAAAAGGCCAGATGAACGGAAAAGAAAGTGGATCGCTAGAGAATACAGCCCTAGAACATGCGGCCAAAGCAAAAGCGAGGTATGCCATGTTAGTGCCCGCAAGGAAACTCAGTGGTGTGTACCTGTCAGAAAAACAAAGCGACTGATAAAATTGCAGTAATCAATTCTAAGATCACTAGACTAGATTCTATCAGTTCTTGTGTGCCTCACAAAAAAAGAAAACGACGCACATGTGAGAGTATCGCCAGTTTGCGAGTGCCCACCTGTAAACAAAGTGATCACGTGCCTATGAAAGAGCCATGTGAGCAACTATCTTGTGTTGTCGCTCTGAGTGATAAGAAACGAGATATAAATCACTTTTCTCAACGCCCATAACTCTAAACAACATTTGTGAAAATGCAAATTATAAAGTGCACAAACATGTGCCTTTAGTGGGCAGGAGCACACGACAGTAAACTAGGCAAAACAAGGATACTAAGTTAGAGCCACCATGGAGCGAAGAAAATCAGTTTTGGTGGGATCCTGGGGCAATAGCCCAATAGAATTTTTTTCTAGAAGTGACAAAGTTGCAGTGCCTCCAAAGCGATGCTAGGCAGCGCTTGGTTCAAAAAAAGCATGTTTCTTTCAAATGTTATGTTGCTGCTGTGCATATATGGCTGACTACTTGCCATTTGCTTCCATTGCCGTACATGTACAGCAGTGACCTTCAAAGGGTTATACACCTTTTAGCTTCTCCATGTGGAGGGTGATGGAGATTTCTGGTTGGGGTGCCTTAAATGTGCTAGCTTATAGGGACACTAAAGGCAAGTACTAAGTCAAGCTAAAGTGATGGATTAGTGCTCGAGTATCTTTAAGGCATCAATATTATTGCGAACAGAGCCTTAGTAATAGAGAAATTGAGGTAAATGCAGGACATGATTAGAGACTCCCCTGGGACATTCAAGTACTTGCCCGATGATGAAGGCACTCCTCATTTAAATTCTGTCACTAGTACTCAACCACTCATCAAAATCAAAATCATCATTGTATTGTATTAATAAGACGAAAGAACATACTACTTCCCCAGTTCTATTTCATTCTTAGAAAAAAGAACTCATTGACATTGCACTGTCGACGACGTGGTCAGTCGAAAGGCTTTGTTTTCGCTCGACTCTGCGCTGTCCGCGCTTTTGCGTTTTAAGTAGTTCTGTTACCGCGTATTGCTGCGCTGGTTTTGCTGGCTCGCGAACCTCACAGAAACTGCAAGTAGCGGAGAATTCCACTTCCAGGTGATGTTGCGGGACGCCCGAACGGTCCCTACCGCTTGATAAAAAACTGCAGCAGCGCTATGTACCGCCGTTTTACTCACCGACGGCAGCAAAGGATGGTGATGGCGTATGCAACGTCACCACTCCCCAGTTGGCGTGGCGGGAGATTTGAATTGCCATAAAGGTATTCGGACCCTTCAGATGCAATTTTCTCGTAAACTAAGTCTTTTCTTTGCATGAAACAAGCGTTGCGAGGTTTCTGGAATGGTATTTAAACAGTCCACGTCGACTTAGTATTTGCCTTTAGTGTCCCTTTAATATGTCTTCTATCCAAAGTATTCTATGCTTGCCCCTTACAGCGTGTGTTCATTAAAGTTAAGTCACTTAGACGTGCCTTCATTGTTCGAGACTGACCATGGCTCTACAACCTTCCCTGCTGGAGCACGGTAGCATATAGCGCCCAATGCTGATTAACTCCACAACAGGGGTCACCTTGCTGATGATAGATGTGCTTGTCAAGCCAATGTAGCCTCAACAGCAGCTAGGATAGACAAACAGAAGACAACTGCAAAATCCAGGAATGTTATAAAAAAATGGGCCCTGTGATGAACGCGCTAGCAGGCATCAAGCCATATCATTAAAAAGCTATACCCAAAGAAGAAACAGAAGGAATGAACTGAACTAAGATGAGAAGTTTGGGTAGCTAGTACATAGGAGGTGTGTCCAAAAAGCTTGTGCAATGACTCAGCAAAAAATAAGGAGAGAGAGTAGTGGCACCACTCTTTCCGCTCGAGATGAACCAGTTGAGCTCTAGAATGAGCCAGACAGCTGTATGGCAAGGCAAAATTTTATGCATGCATTTCTTATGCAACATATTTTAGTCTTTGTTGAAATGGAGATTGATGAACAGATGGGACAAAGAATTTATATCAGATTTCTTGTGAAATTGGGCAAGAACAGAGCAGAAATTCATCAAATGTTGCTAAAAGCCAATGCAAAGATGGCTTAAGAAAAAAAAAAGCTGTGTTCAAATGGGTCAAGCGTTTTCGAGAATGCCATGAAGACCCCAAACATAATACAAAATCAGGACACCCCTCCACTTTGTGCAAAGATAAATGCACAGATCACGTGCATTTTCTTGTGCTCAGCAACCGTTGAATGATAGATAGTTTGAATGATATTAGAAGTACTTGGTTCGAGGAAGTTGTTTGTTCACCAGATTTTCACTGAAAATATGTTAATTAAAAAGCTTTGCACCAAGGTGAAGCCAAAACTGCTAACTCCCGAGTCAAACTTGCAATAGAAAGAATGTTGCATTGATTTGAAACATTCAGAAAACAGCAGGAATGCTTGCAATATGTCACCACCGGCAACAAAACCTGTATTTACTAATACAACATAGAGTCAAAATCGTAGAGCAAGAAGTGGAAAACGAATAAGTCAAAGCGAAAAAAAAAAAAAAAATGCACGGCAGAACAAAGAAAAAATCAAAGTCGTGTCAGTTGTGTTTCCCGACTGCCAAGGAATCGTGCACCATAAACTTTTTACCTGAAGGTTAAACTGTCAATGCAGCTGTCTACGAGGAAGTGATGAAATGTTTGAGATTGTGTGCATTGCACGCAACCAAATTTGTCAAAGGATTCTGCTGGATTCTGCACAACGATAATGCCTCTGCACACTCTGTATTGAATATTTAGCACGTTTTTGGCATATCATTCCATCCCTGTGCTGTTATGCCGTCCATTTACTCGCCGTATGCAAGAATGTATGTAAGTCCCCGTGACTTTTTTTATCCTCAAATGCAAACCGGTGCTTCGGGGGTGGCATTTCGGGCATGTGACAATTCAAAAGGACATGACATTCGCTCCTGAAGTGCCAACAGAAGAAGAATTCCAAGAGTGTTGCCAGCAATAAAAAATGAGGTGGAAGCACTGCATTGTATACAGCCAATATCCGATTTCTTGGACTCTCTAGGGGCCGCGAAAATGTCTGAAAAATTGGGCAGTGCTGAAAAACAAATGCACGCCTTTAACTGCCCTCAAGTCGCCACAGCCGCGCCCAAAGTAGCCTTAAAGGTTTATCAGTACAATTATTAGACGCCTTGGTGCTCATACTGTGACAGGAAACGGCGCGTGTATAATTAAGGAACACATTTCATGTCCCATGACAGTTGCCCCTTTGCACTCTTGGTATGCTTCACCGCAATACATTGCATATGCTTAACCACATAACAATGTTGTATTGCAGTGAAGCTGACTTTCAGGAAATTGCATTATGCAACACTTTATTTTAGACTCTTGCCGTGCTTTTCGCGCTTCGACGCTGTCGGCGAGGATGACGAAAGCTGTGACGAGCCTGTGACGACCCCTCGGCCATAATCTACGTTGGCTTGCTAGGCTCGGTGGCCTTCAGAGTTCAGCGATGGGATAACGTTAAGCTATTTCAATCTGTTTTTATTTAAAATTCGCCATTAGCCTTCTGTAATAGGTCAAAGTGGCTTGGGCTCCACCCATATGGGCGTGGCACATGCCTATATGGACTAGGCCCAAACTAGTTTGGCCTATCACTGGAGGGCTAATGGCGGATTTAGAATCAAAACAGATTGTAAGTGTTTTAAGTTATCTCAGCCCAGATGTTAAAACTTGCCAACGCACCCAGCCGAGTACTTTGAGTTCTCTTTCATCGTGAAGGTCCATATAATACCCCTGTCACATTGGACGTTTTAATGTCGTTCGAACTGAACGGCAATAGCATCGAATGACATTATTCAGCTCCTACACAGCGATACGTAATGCCATTAGAATCGAATGACTTCCGCAATCGAATGAGTTTGAGAAACTCAATCGGTTTTGCACTCGAAGCAAATGTATGCTCTATACCCTAGAGACAAGGTAAAGTACGACATTGAGCGTTTGTAATTTGAGAAACGTTCATGTAAAAAGGTAATTATTTTGCGTGTTTTAAGGCATCTGTCATTTTAACGAGAGAAAAGCTGTACGGCAGGCTGTCACAAAATGTTTGTACTCGCCACCTCAGTGGCGTCTGGCCGCCGTTGCTTTACTAGTCGATCATATTGTAAACAAACAGGGGCCTGTGTGCATGTACAAAGCTAGGTACACAGCGACTAAGCACTTCACCTGCTGCAACTAAGCGTCGTCATTCAGCACTGCCATGGCAGTCGTATCATTTGTGTTCAATTTGTCGGCTATGATTACTAAACTGGCTAAGCTTTCTATTGGCTTCTTGTGGCCAAACGTTCTGAAATAGAAGTATATGCATGCTATTTCAGTGAAGCGACGCCCCATATTTATTTTAAAACAAATAGATTGACTTTTCAGACACTCACAGATACCTTATTCTACTTTTCTTGCTAATGTTTTTGGAATGACTGCCATTGATATCATGACCAAATGACATTAATTTTTCCTGTGTAGCACCACCACGCGTCGAATGGCATTCGTTGCATCAAATGTCGTTCGAATTTAATGACATTAAAATGCCCAGTGTGCCAAGGGTTTAATTCATAGTTCAATGTGAGTAGGGCACCGCGCAACATGCTCTATTTGGCCAGTCTCATTGCACTATAGATTGGCATACTCACTCACGAGTACGCTGGGCCTCTCGATTTGTCATCCCGGGCTGTCCAGGATTGCCAGAGATGTCGCATATGCAACGCTCATTAAGACTGAAAGCACCGCCTCAGGCAGTACTGGACTGTCAGGGTCAGATACAGTAAAACCTCGTTAATTTGGAAAAGCGGTTAATTCGGAGATGTCCTTTGACGTAATATTTCAGCGGAAGCCCACCAGGTGGAAAGAGGTAATTAAATGGAAAAATGAGACATCCACCCAATTGTAGCAATTGCAACAAAGGAAACCCATACGAGTTCCTCGAAAGAAAAGCCTCACAGTTGAAGAAAAATTCATCCTGGTCCGGGACTCGAACCCAGGACCACCGCCTTTCCAGGGTAGCTGCTCTACCATCTGAGCTAACCAGGCGGCCAGCAGATGACAGGGCAAAGTCGAATTTATCGACCACTCAAAGCAAAAAGTTGTCCTTTGGTCTCGGCAGGCATGTGCATTATTTAATGCAATAAAACACTCGTTAATTCGGACGTATTTCACCGCACATCAGTTAATTCGGACAACTCTCGGAGCTCGGCGAGCGCCGCAAATGTGCGACGCAAACGAGCCAAAACGCCGTTAGCGTCCACCGAAACGAAGCGACGGAGTTCGCATCGCCATAGCCATCAGAGGAAATCTTACGGGAATGACAACAACGCCACAACGCTTCGTGCCTATTTAGGTCTTTAAAGTTATTTTTGCGTTTGCCGGCGCGCATAACACCGCGTTGGCCGCGTGCCTTCATGACTGCGTAGTTGCCATTCGCGATCGCGGTTTCATCAGCAGCGGTTGCGGCAAAAAGTAGTTTCGTTTTGACTCAGTGCGTGCGTTGGCCGTGCAACTTCAGAACCACCAGGCCACCGTGCATGATCGCGTTGATAGCGGCCGCGTTTGCGGCGAACTTAGTGCAAAGCCGTCGAGGATGAACAGCACCGTCAACATCGCGATGGGCGGTGACCCGGCGACATTGGCGAAAAAATGATTGGGATGTGCGCGCAGTAGTGAAAAGCGTGTTTCAGATGACATGTGCCGCAGCCGCACTGTGAAGGAAATCGAGAGACCTTTGCCGCGGTGAGTGCTAATCAGTCACGAGATGACGAGAATTGCAGCATCCGCATTGCGTTTGTGCAAAATAGAAACAGAATTTGCAGATTCACTCAGTAAATAAGAGCGTGTTGACGTAGTAAGTATTTGTTTATTGTTTTCTTGATACCCTCGATAATTTGACATTCAGTTATTTCGGACATTTTTTTCGGTTCTGCGAAATCCGAATTAACGAGGTATTAGTATTACTGTAATCGAGGAGGCACATTGACTCATATTTGCTCCACAATCATTGCACAAGTGTGAGAAAGAGCGTTAGTGTGTAACTGAAGGAAGTGAGTGCGCATGAGTACGAATGAGTGCACAATGAGTGAGTGGACATGGGTATTAAACAGGAGTAAGTGCCAGTTAACATGAGTGTAAACAAAAGTTGGTGACGGCGAATTTGAGCTACACGAGTATCAGGGTGAGTGACTGAGAGTCAATGGATGAGAGTACATACCGTATTTACTCGAATGTAACACGCACTTTTTTCCCGATAAAACGGGTCGAAAAATTGCCTGCATGTTAGAATCGAGTACGGCCCTAAATTTGTGCTACCATATCGCCATCAGCATTTCAATATGGCCGCCTCCTACGCACTTCGAGCCTAGCTCCCGTAGCTTCGTCCATGTGCTGTAGTACGTGTGCTTAGGCATTAGTCTACCAATTTAGTTAAACAGCGAACGTTTACAAGTTCATACGGCCGATAAAACTACTATCATTACTTCGTATAGCAGTCTGCTAATTTGCTGTCGCAATCGATGCTTCGCTTTTCGAGCGAAACTGGGGACTTTTTTGTTCATCACAACTTTAGTGTACTGGGAGTAAATCTTGAGCGATAGTTGTATTTCTGTATGAAAGCATGAGGTGCGCGGTACTGTAAAGTATTTTTTTCCCTCTTTTGGTTACGGAAAACGGGTGCGCGTTACATTCGAGGACGCGTTAGAATCGAGTAAATACGGTATGTGAGTGAGTGCTGGTGAGTGGGCATTGATGCAGGTATGAGCGTGAACAGGTGCTGGTAAGTGTGAATGGAAGCAATTGTGAATGCGAGTGGTAATACGCACGAGTAGGAGCATGTGTAAGCGCCAATAAGTGTGAGTGCACATGAGAATGAGCAAGCATCCGCGTGAAGAGAATGAGGACAGCTCTGAAAACAAAAAGTCAACACAGCCTGGCTGGGCTCTCTTCAGTCTCCACTTACATTCTGTATGTTGGTAAATACATCTTGTAAATTGTTTTATACGCATAACATTTCGTGGAAGTGCGGATTACTCGTCTTCTTCGCAATGAAGCTCCACAGCAGATCCCACATCCAGCTTGTGATGATGCCTCCTGGGAATGACACGTCGTCTACCTAGTACGTTGCCCTTCCACATCCACATGACCCTGGCAGATTCTCTGGCCTCGAATGGTATTGACGTAGCAGGATGGCTTAGCATGTACGAACGTGTCAGCAAGGGGAACAGGTGGTACCCAATCATAATGCTAGCCACAGTCATTTTCTACATGGACGGATCCTCGCACGCTTGGTTCCAAACACACGAGGAGGAACTAACTCACTAGTGGGAGTGCAAGCAGAAACTGTCCGACCATTTTGGCAATCCATCTGGTCGATAGCTATCCACCAAAAAGCAGCATGCTACTTGAGCACGAACTGCTACCGAGTCATACGTCTCCTACATCTAAGACGTCCTCACCCTCTGTTACAATATCAACACGTCTATGGCACAGTACATAGACTCCGAGGCATTATGGATAACGCATTCAAATGTATGGGTTTTAACCACATCTTCACTGCCGACACCATCATAAAAGAATTCTGCCGCTTTGAGCTAGCGAAAAACCCCTATGTAGCCCGTCGGTCCTCACTCCTGAATACTGCCATGACAAAGACAGCCGACCACCCACATGCAGCAACGTAACTCGTATTGCGCGTCTCGAACTCGAAGCTGTTTCCAGCCTCGCCCCAGCACATGGCCAGGGACAATTCTGACACAACATCTCTAATCCAGTTCGTGGTTCGCCAGGAAGTTGCTCCAGGAATTCAATAAATTGGGCCTCCCCACTGCCAGCTCTCTCAATCGCTCTGTCGCCAGTATGACTTCTCTTATGACAATGCCCTACCACAGGCCGCCCTTTACTTGGAATCTATCTGAATGGCGTACAACTGACAACAAACTGATCTGTTCCTGATGGAGTTGAATTGGTCATGTTTCCTGTGACATTTCCGTCCCGAAACACCTTTTGAAAGTCCACTTCACCTCGAAGTGGTCTACCCCCCCCCCCTCCGTGCTTCTCTGATGCTTCAGACTCCTTTACTGCTGCTCACATTACGATTGCTTGCCCTTGCCACAACTTCGCCGACGTACCAAGGACCCACCCTGTCAGAAAACTAGACGACGCGGAATCTAGAGGTGGTGTTGCAATGTCCAATTTGCTGCACAATCCTCCACTAACACTATCAAGAATGCACAACCATCTAGATGTTCAAGTCGATGGCATACCTGTCACAGTTCATGCACGTCACTGTCCCCCATACCGTACTGACTGTTAATGACAACTGTATGTGCCTTACCAAGATGAGTTTTGGCCTCACAAAGCAAGTGCTACCACAGGGAATATCCCTGGCCATGGTCAGTGCTTTAGCAGGTCTCTTGTCAAACATCATACTCACATCAGAGATGTTCAGCCAACACGACGACTACTTTAGAGAGCCAACACGACAACTTTAGAGAGGCTACCAAGTTTCAGCGTTGGAGCGCCAAGTCATCAAAGCAGAAGTGGACAAGATGCTAGCAAAAAACAACACTGAACGATTGTCAAGTCCCTGGGCATCACCTGTCTTATTAGTGCGAAAGAAAGACAACACATGGAGATTCTGCGCTGACTATCGCCACCTCAATACTATCACAAAGAAGGAGGTCTATCACTATTTCGTACAGATGCCACCCTTGACTGTCTATGATGACCAGTACTTTTCGTCTGTTAAGCTCTGTCCGAGTATTGGCAAACTGCTCTGGATGATCTTGACTGTGAAAAGACAGCCTTTATAACAACGGACGGACTTCATCAATTTAAGGTTATGCCCTTTGGCTTATGTAATGCTCCAAGTACCTTTGAGCATATGATGGACTCCCTAACTGAAGGGTTTAAATGGTCAACCTGTCTTTGCCACCTGGATGACGTGATGGTGTTCTTGCCTACGTTCACACACACCTTGAGCACCTCTTAGCCATTCTTGGTATTTTTCGCAAGGCTGGCCTGCAGCTCAACACACACACACACACACACACACACACAAAAAAAAGCCATTTTGGCCACCATCAGATAACTGTGCTTGTGGAATCTAACGCTTCTGGAATCTAACTTGACCAGGGAAAAGCCCGCACCGTCAAAGACTTTTTTGTGCCACACTCAGCAAAAGATGTCCACAGCTGCATAGAACTTTTGTTCTTCTGTCACTTGGTTAAAAATTCTGCCACCATAGCGTGGCCTCACAGACCACCTCAAAAAAGGTGTGCCACATTTATGAGGCTCCTCCCAAGCTGCCGCCTTCTCTCGTCTCATGACCTTACTCACCACCTCACTTATCCTTGGTCACTTCGATGCTTCAGCCCCTACACAGGTGCGCACTGATGCAAGTGGCCACGGATTCGGTGCTGTCTTGTCGTAAGTTTAGTGTGGTCATGACCATGTTAGCGCAAATACCAGGGAGTGAAACCACTACATTACTAAGTGGGAGTGACTGGCTCTTGTATGGGCAGTTGCGAAATTCCGTCCCTGCCTATATAGCCAGTCCTTTTGTATTGTCACCGAACATCACACTCTCTGTTGGCTTTCATCCTTATTCCATTCACTTCCACAGCTGGCAATCCGCCGGCCACGACGGCCAAGGCCAAAGTCTGAGTGACCAGCGCTTCGCCAGTCACTCTGAAACCGCCATTTCTGGCTATTTTTTGTAGATGGCAGCACATTGGAGGCTATTTTCTAGTTGTTTTGGGTTTCACACATCAGATGGACTTATTTGTCTACACTTCCTGCTGGAGTTTGTAAAACAATGGAAAGCACCCTGCTCGTCAGACTCCGCTCTGTTGCAGTCGTTGCAACCAGAGTAGCAGGCTTGAAAAAAAGTGTACAGGCTTTAGAGAGGCTTATTTTTTTCAGCACATACCACCTCAAGCTGTGAAGCGGAACCATTTGATGCTCTGCTTAGTTTTCGAGGGCCAAGTTAAGTCCAAGAGCCGTTCAGAGTGCAAAAAATGCAAAAGTGAACTCTGCATTCCTACACGTTTTAAACTTTTTTTTAATGCTCACTTTCTAGTTTTTTTTCTTTACTGCATCTGACGCGGAAGCCTTCTATGAACAAAATAAATCACATTTTGTAAATGCGATGCCTGTAGCAATCTTAGAGCCGCTCAATGAAGCAGGAAAATGCGCCCCGGTACAACAGGCGCGGCGGAGCGCCGAAGGGGTTAAAGGACCCCACAGGGAAGCTTGGACAACGGGCTCTGTGGCTGTAGTAGTATTCCTATTCAGTGGTCTACAAATATGGGTGCCAACAGCACACAGACACTGTCTGCTTGTCCCGTTCCCCCATAGACATGCCCGACGTCGAGGACACAGGTGCTTCCACCTGCGTTTTCTCAATCTCCCAATTTCTGGAGATGGCCAAAGAGCAACGTTTTGACACCACCTTGTGGACCCTCATTGAAAGAGTTTATTCTGCGCTCACTGAATCATCATTACAGTGGTTCATTTTCCAGGCCGGCATTCTGTACTGCTGTTATTTTTGTGTCGACAGTCCTTGCCTTATCTTTGCCATCCCTCGACCATATCACATTTAAACAAAGGCAGCTGTCACTAGGGAACTGTCTTTGCTGCTGCTGTGTTTGGAGTTCATGCAAAGGAGATCAACACAGACGACGACTGTCGCATTTAAAGGGGTCCTGAACCACCCCTTGAGCTTGGTGAAAAAACACAGTCCACAGATAGCATACGCTGTTGTGAACATCTCAGCCAAATTTTGCAGTCATGCGCACAGCGTAGAGCTCGCAAGCGGAGTGCGAAGTCACTCTTTTCTCAAATGCTCTATTTTCCACAGGAGCCTGCTCCTCACTCTTTTCTGGACGGTTTATTTTGTATTATCGCAATATGTGGCTGCTGTTGGCCAATAGCTGCCATCAATCAAAAAGGGTGTATGGATCAGTGCGCTTCTTCCTAGTGTTAAAGTGCATATTTATTGATGCAGTTTATTAAACAGGCTGAAGTAAGCGAAAATATGGTTCAGAATTTCAATAATTACGTACTTCCAGGAGAAGTTGAAGCTCACGCTCGGCTGCCCGCATAGGAATTATACTTTGGCCACCCTGCTTATCGGTGTTGTAGCCGTCAGGTCTCGCTAGTTTCAACTAGTTTTGAGCACTCGACCAGCCCCGAACCAGCTACCACTGCTCGACCACTTGACAAGTGTGATTCAAACTGTGCAGCATGCTGCTATTACTAACAAAAACTATTTTATTCATGAGCACGAACTGCATCTAACAAACGAGGTAGTTGTGCAACGTATCTGCAGGAAACAATTTGAATGCTTGTCAAATAAAGAGCACAATTTATTCCGTAGCAGAACAGTACCCACGCTGTTATGACTGTTGCATGTTTCTTGTCTACTCTTTGCAGCTACATCAAGCATACAAGACAAGGAGGATGTTACAGTAAGGGCACATTCATGAAACAAATTTTCTGAAATGGACCACTGATCTGTGAGGCTCATTGTAGGCTTAAGCACGCGCTTACACATTGCACTGGATACTCAGTCAGCCTCACCGGCAGCAAATCCCTTCAGTACATCTCACAGAACCGTTTCCAATGTAGAAGATGCCATACCATACTAAACAGACCACGCGAGCTCGAAAACAATCACCAGCAACTACCACTGAGCTTATACTTGCCATAAACCACGGAGCATTCATTCAAGTCAGCATGCGAACGGTTCATAGATGGTGCCATTCCCTATGCAATATGGCAGCGCTTATGAAAAAAAGCTCTACAGGCACTGCCAATTCTCGACTATATACCAAGGGAAGGACCGACAATGAACATCAAACACTCCGACGCTGTTTAAGCTATCACTATTTAGAATGTTGCCAACCCCCGTCAGAAATCTGTTACAGGATTGCCGGACTCTAAGGAGGTATGCCTCAAACGCATAGACAGGATGACAACTGTGGACTCTCAAGACCTGGATCCAACACGGAGGCAGGCTCAATGAGACTTCCATGTATGACATACTCCTGTCGCTAACGATTCTGGTCTGGTCTGCTGTGTTCAGACGTGCCACTCGACATTGTAAAAATAAACACGACAATACTGATTGACGTGTTCGTCTAATATTTAACCCTCTGAAGGTCAATTTTCTTCGTCAAATGACCCCCCCGCCCCCCCCAGGTCGAATTTTTTTATTGTAGATCTAAAATCTTCATAGTCATACATATTTCGAAAAAGAATTACTGCAATTTTTTTTAGAGAGACCATAAAGTGACAAAGAAAAGCTTCTGCGTAGGTATACACACTGCTTATTCATAAATACAGATGGGCTTGCATAAAGTCTGCGTCTCGTCCGAAGAGCTGCCATCCGACGGAGCCAATTCTGATTAGGCAATTGGGCAGTAGTAGTCTGCATTGGAGGAATCACCACTCGACTCACTTGCAGCAGAGCAACCGGTCAGTTATCACCAACGAGAGGCAATCAGTTTACGTGAGTCTCAGGAAAGGAAACGCAAGCACGACAGCAACATTCGTATATGGCGGCCTTGTTTCTATATAACAGCGCCCACCTGTGAACAGATGTAATTGCACCGCTGAGAGCAATAAACAAGTGAGCATATAGTAAAGACCCTTTGAGAGATTGGAAACCAGATAGACGTCAGTTCTTGGGAGCGCAAGAAACAAAAACAGCCCACAAGACGAACCAAAATTAACCACCGCCCGCCCGCACCATCGGTTGGCTCACTATACCAGTGTAAACAAGCTGTGGAATCAAAACCAAAAGACTAGGGCAGGGGGCAAAAATTCTTTGCGTCCACGCATGGTGGCAGCACCTAGTGGGTAACAAAGACTTGAAAAATGGTCGAAATGGTCGCCTTGGTCGAAAAGCAACCACTTTGGCTCAGTTGTTCCTTGCTCAATTTTAATGCCGCTCACCAACACACGGCACTATCGGACGTGAAGGAGAACTATATTTTAGTTTTCTAAGCAGTTCGCTTTTTTTTCCCACGAGGCGGTGATTTCTGAACATGCTCCGAAGTTTCGCGATCGTTACAGTAGAAAGCAAAAATGACCGCCTCTGAGAGTAGCGCACGCACTTTGAAAGATCACATCTTGCGATTCCGCTACGTCTGCAGCTGATTTTATAGATGGATCGAGCAGCAGCGAGTCTGAGAATGCTGCTTTTTCGTCGACTAACGCAAATTTGTCTGGCCCATCAGCGGCCGCAGCCCAGCACGCCAAACTGTACTGCTTGCAGTTAAATTTTTGTAGCGGAATACTTGTTCAATGAAAATTTTTTACTTTTTCAAAGATAGTGCCTGTTGGACGGCAACACATTTTGTATATCTCATAATTTTCGCTAACATTTTTTTTTAGTAGCTACAAGCATGTCTTTACAAGCTTTGTTCAATGTTATCCCACAATCTTGACTTTGGCAATTTATCTTTTTTATGACATACATCTCGTTAATAAAAATTTCATGCGTGAAAAGTGCATTCATTCTGCTTTTTAGTTATGTATAACATAAAATATTGAGTGCAGTAGTTCCTTCAGAAAAAAAAAAAAATTGCCGTAACCTACAGAAAACACCTAGTTTCCCCATGGTAGGGAAAGCGTTAAGCTTCACCTTTAAGAGTGGAATGCGATAGCATTCAATGATCCCTGACTGCTTCTCATTTTTCCCAGCAACTACACCTTATGTAACTGTAATGTTTACCAGGAAACGCTGGCGGTGAACGCTATGCATGAAAGCGAGCTTCCTGTGCTAGAAATGCGGCCTCTTGCTTGGACCGATCCCGGAGGTAGTGCACAGCCCCACCAAAAAAATTACATCATTTCCAGGTTTCTCTCATTGTTTCGCACTTTTAACAATTCAGCCTGAGAAGATTTAACTCTTTCTTTACCACGGCACTACGCATCGATCACCGGTGACCGAAGTTTTTGAGCACCTATTAAAAAAAATGCTGCACTCTTGGACTTGTAGCTCCATTTGGGTGAATGTATACAAAGTAGAGTTTCCGTTTCTGCGCAGTTCACATTTTTACCGCGCGGAGGGAATTTTTAAAGGCGCGCAAGCTCAAAGTGGTGTGATGGCATTGACATCCGGTACCACACGCGCTCGAAAGAAAGCAGTTTCGCTTGATCCAGACGATCCTAGAAGCGATCTTTTGGACTTTTCAAGCAGTAATGACTCGGACATCGAAGTAATGTCGTCAGAGTTTAGTTCGGATGAGGTAACTTCAGCAGATGAGCCCGGAACACCAGCTGTTACCTGCCGGCAAGTTTTATTTTCGCCTCCCGTTTTGTTTATTGATATCTACAGCCGGTTCAATTGCCCTGTTGGTGTCCAAACTATTATTTTCATTATTTATGGTGTGTCCACTTCATTTGGACAAGACGTGCTGCCACCAGTTTCGGCCCCAGAGAGATCCGGGCATTGACCTCGGGATGACACTCCGTAGGGGTCCAAAGTGGCTGGCGAGAGCTCTCGATTTTTTTCACCTGTCCTATACGGTGGAGGTCGTTCATGCTATATATAAACACCAACAAATATGCATGGACGCATATCCTTGACAAACCGACATAGAGGATTTTTTCTCTGAAGATATAAGTCTATCATTAGGAAAGTTTGCCATAAATTTCATGAATTATTTGTGTTTGATAATTTTTATTAAGTATTTTGTAATTACTGTTTCTTTTCCGAAATGTACTTTTGAAATGTGTGCTTAGTACTCGTGTTTTTGTATATAATATTATGCTGTATATTAATCTTTTTCTTGAAAAAAAAAATTGTAAGTAGGACCAACCAAGAACTCAAATGTTTCACTATGCGTCATGTAATTTTTTTTAACTCGAAGAGTACTTTATCTATGGCTATAATTCTTTTAAAAAATGTTGCCAAGGGATATATCAACAATTTGTATATTTTGGGATTTCTCCAAAAAATTTTTTTCCAGAGATGTTACCTCTTGCAGAATTTTCTTAATTTGTTTTTTTTTGTTTAGGAATTTTTTAAATGCAAATAACACTTTTTGTACTTCTTTAAAATAAATATTATTTGAAAGCACATTCATTTATCTTCACTTTTATATACTGCATGACAGTGTAAACTTATTGGCTGTTGCATAAAAAATTCCTACAATACAAAAAACAGCCAATTTCCCCGTGGTAAGGAAAGGGTTAACATAAAAGGCATGCATTGTCGGTGTTTTGTTTCATGACATTTGTTTGTAGGCTGTCATTCGCAAAATTGTGAGGAACAACCTTGTCAATAACGTAAGACAAGGTATGAGCAACTGTAGTGACAGAATGGTGTGGAAATATAACCGGCATGTACCGCATGTCATATAGCAAGGCGTAGCATACACATACCTACATATATACGGAAATTTTCGCTCACTGACAATGACACCAACACCGGATTTTTCGCGACACAGGGCAGAAAATGCCCTGCACAGTCCTTCCCTTTTCTTTTGATCCCCGCAACTTAGTAGCCCGAGTGCATGCGCCCTTTCCCTGGGTGCCTTCCCGCGACTAATGACCGAGCAACAGCCTCTCCTCCTCCTCATCTTTCCCCACAACTAAGTTGTGCGGGAGTTTATGCAAACCAGTACCCCCCCTCCTCGATATTCACTTGCCTAAGCATGTGCCCTTTCCCTCGCCTTCCACCATAAATGAGCAATAGTGGCCCCGCCCCCACACTCCTTTTCCGTCCCCGCTTCGCAACTCGGATGACTGAGAGCACGCGTCCTCTTCCATCGGTGCATTTCCTCGCCCAAGTCCGACCCACTACCACTAACCAACCACGAAAACTGCACGAAAGAGCCAAAGAAAGAAGCAAAGAAAGAAAAAAACATTGCACCAAGCCCGGAAACCAGCTGGAGCTATCCTTAGGCAAAGGAGTGCTCTCCCTCTACTAACGAAAGGCATGGCACCGCAAGGGAGCTGCCGGAGGCTGGTGGCGCTTCTCAATTGTCTGCCGTTGAATTCAGTTTCGCATGGGTCGTCATATGAGAAGGGACGTGCGTAATCTCGCGCGATATAATTGAGACATTTAATGCATTGTCTCTATGGAGAGTTCACTGGGACTGCACTAATCTGTAGTAAAATCGGGGAATGCATAACTGGGGTTGCACTGTATTCAAATTCTGCAGCGGATTCCCCACAGTTTGCGATCATTATTGTGGGCCTACTAATGCCCACTGCAGGACAAAGGCCTCTTTCAACCAAATCTTCAATTACCCCTGTCGTGTCTTAGCCTGCTCCATGCCATGCCTGCAAACTCCTTGATCTCATCACACCAGATAATCATTTACTGTCCTCAGCTGGCACACCACTCTGTAACTCCAATCAAAGGTTGGCATAGTCACTCACAAGCACACTACTCGCTCCAAACTCATCTCACAGCTGTGAGATAGAGCATTAGTGAGTGCCAGTGAGTTTGAGTGGATGTGACTACGGACAGGAATGAGTGCCAGTTAACGTGAGAAGAAATAAAGTAAGTGACGGTGAGTTACACTGAATGTGAATATAGTGGAACCCCATTGACACGTTCCTCACTGCTGTGTTTTCCCGACTGCTACGTCGCATTTTCACGGTCCCGACCTAAATCCCATTGATTTCCATGTATTATGTCCCCCTTCGTACATCGCCAATCTGTAATGTTCCTGCGCCTTACATTGCATTTGAACGTGGCAGTCACGTAAATTTAGCAGTGCAGCCAGCTTGTATGCTGCAACAAGCGATCGAAAAGGAACAGAAGTTTGCAATAAGCAACCGAAGTTTGTAGTAAGCGACGAAAGTTTGCCGTAAGAAACCACAGTTTGCCATAAGCAACCAAAGTTGCACAAGCCAGGCTCTGCAGATGTCCACAGAGCCTTTGGCGAAGCACCCAAAGCGAAGTGTGCATCAGTTAAAGCCTACCGGGAACCACACACACTGGGCCAGACCCACAGAGTGCAGCGTTACATTTATTTTGGAGCTGGCAAGGGTCTTAAATGTGTAGCATAATCGCTGGTTTTCTTAAGTCAGCTTCGCCACAATGGAGCCGTGTCAAGCAAGGAGGCATACGCAAAATATTGCGGTCACGCATATTAAGAGTTGAAAGGGGCCACTGTTGCGATACATTGTACATGTCCCTTAATTATACATGCGCGCGCACTGTCCTTGGTCCCAGTACCAGCGATGAGACGTCTAATAGCTGTCTAATAACTGTACTGGCAGCCTTCCTCACAGTTACGTTTTCCCAGCGGTGAAAATTTTTTTTCAGCAGTCCCTTGAAAAACGTATCAAAGGAGTTCTACTGCATCAACTTGAGTGAATGCCGGTGAGAGGAAGTTGACGCAAGTATGAGCAAGCGAGTGCACATGAGCATGATTGAGTACATTGCCTGCAAAAAAATATTGGCGGGTGAGTTTGAGTATCCGCTTACTCCGCTGACCTACAACTCCGATAGACCACCGGCTACCAATAGTATGCCTGCTATATGTCCCTCCCAATTTCCCCTATTATAAATCCATTCGCCCAGCACTTCATTAACTAGTTCTCGCTATTTCAATGCCAGTTCTTGCTCATGGTGAACCAGCATGGCACCATCTGCACCACAGTGTTTTCTAGTAAAATTACTAGAGAGAACTCGGGCAGTGTAATCGTTCAGCAAGCATCGGAATGATGATTAGCAAATTGATTTGCCTGATCTCCATGCTTGCGGCTTTATTCACTGTGCACTATCTGCCTTCATCTGTCTAAAGTCTGAACCTACCCTGTAATTATAAATGCAGAAGGCAATAAGACTGTGTGCACACGCAGAATTACTGTGAATTGTTGTGTTCACAACAAATGTTTTATTGAGAATCAACAATTTGCTTGCTAAGTCACAGAGCTGCTTGAAGCCAGAAGGGCGAAGTTTCAGCAAATCCGTGTACAGTACTAACCGTCGTTCCTATGATGGCTCAACAGCCATGTTACAATAGTAAATGTATACGTGCATATGTATGTATTGATATGATCATTTTTCATTCTGTTACCTCTTGTACATTCTTTATTGTACAATGTATTGGACTGGCCACTAGCCACTTTAGGCAATCGGTCCAAATAATCGCTGTATATGGAGTTTCTGTTCATGAAATAAAGTTCTATTGATTGATTGATTGGCAGCTCCCATAAGAACTATCACCAGGGTTCTCCCTGGTGATCTTTGTTTGAAACTCTATCAACTGTACGAACCCTACACTAATTCTCTGGCAAGTGCAGGGGAATGTTGTCAACTTGTCCTGCACGAAGCCTACGCTGTGTGAATCTAATGGTGACGAGCAAATGCAGCCACGCTGAACTGGTGAAATGAATGAAAGTGCTGCACCTCCCGAACTGTTTCAGAAAATGGAAGGCGAATCAAGTGAAACCACAGGCTAGAATCATGTTCAGCAAAGCAATTAATGGGGCTAGTTGGTGCTTGCGTTGCGTGTTGCATATAAAATGAAATAACCACACAAGATGCGAATTAGGATTAGCTAGAATTTCAGCTACCTGCATGAGATACCATCACACGAAGCCAACGGATAGTGAAGCCAAAAAAAAAAAAGCATAGAGAAAATTACTTGTAGTTTTTAATTGAAGATTAGATACAATAAGCTAAAGGGAAATGAAAGTGAACAAAAGAACAACTCGCCGCCAGTGGGAGCTGAACCCACAACCTCCGCATTAGGGCTGGGCTACATGGAGTAAAGCACTGCGTCAAAGTGCCGAACTTCATTTAGCGGCGAATGCCCGACGTCAAAAAGTTTGCTGCCTGCTGGTGACCTGTCTTAGCCAGAAAAAATTTGACTGGTGAACTTGGCTGCCGGAAGTGGCGAACACACAAAACGAGTATAAATTGTTGGTAAATGCAAATGAAAAGTTTTTTTTTGTTCTAATTACTTGGAAATTGCCATGAAATAACGTAATTAAAACCCGTTTTACCAATTTTTATTTTACAAAAACACATTGAGTCTGGCAACACTGACAGCTATGTGGGGAAAGTGCGGCGGCATCCGCCTGTTTTTTGCTTCATGTAGCCCAAGCACGTGAACAATCAGCATCGTGTTGCGGCGTCTGTTTCTGCTGCTCGAAGTTCGTCGTGAAAGTCTTCTCCATGTAACCTGACCTTTACGCATGCGTTGCACTATTAATTGTGGTACAGCGGCGATATGGAGTCAAGTAGTATGTGAACTTTAGTAGCAGGCAGCTGATCAATAAATCCCAGTATGGTACCAGAAAGCATCAAACCTGCTAGAGTCGAGATCTCTGGTATGCAATGAACGAGCATTAAATCACTAATCCATGCCACAGCCAATTCTTGTCCTTGTGATATTACTGAGCAGAAAAGAGAGGGTGTTGACACCACTTCCAGATAGCAACCAAGGGAAGGGTTGGTACCGCTGTCTGATAAACAGTGCAACATTTTGCTAGCACCCTTACAGCTCACCAGAGGCATTCAGAGGCAAAAACCTGGCCTAGATGACCGCGACTACGCACATAATACAGGGCTTTTTTCATTTTTTTTTTAGTTGTATATCTTCCATTCTCCAATATTTCATGTTACATCTTGTGTCCTTTTGAAGTGTTATTTCCCCATTGCTTGCTGGCATAAATTGTGCCTGCGTGCCGCAGCTGTATAACATATGCCTGTATTTGTTTTCTGCGCCCCAGATGTCCAGATACTTTTTGTAGCTTTTTTGTTTGGGGTCCATTCCCTACTCGACTGAGACGAATAAAGCGTTCAATTATTCTTTCATTTTTCACTTGGAATGTACAAACCTACTCGGTGTCCCTTTAAGTACCGCAAAATTCCGAGCAAGCGCCCCCACTCGAGTAAGTCAAAATTACCGGCAAAGTTAGGGGGGGGCGCTATCCCGGAACGGCACCAAAATTCAAGATGGCAATGACAAAATATTCCCACAAAAAAAAAAAAAAAAAAGAAACGCAGTGGGAATAGCATTAAAATTTTATTTAAGGCAAAATTATGTCCACTAGAGTAAAGTGATGCGTAATGTTCACTTTATTAAAAACCATGTCCACGGTGAAACGTTTAGCCCTAAAGTCAAGCTCAGCTGCAGTGTATGGCTACCGACGGCGGACAGCGAACCGCAGCTGGTGGCACCGCAAATATCAGCATGTTTTCTTCGTCGTGTGAAATAATTGCAAGGAGAGGGTAAAGCGGTAACGACGGTAACAAAACATTGCTGCTTGGGAGCGTCTGCTACAGATCCGAAGTGAACTGGAAAAGGCCTAGCGACGATATCGGTGGCGAGTGATTAGTAGCGATGAAGCTGCCGGCGATGCCAGAGCGTAGCCGTGACCACTCCTCTGTCGCCGAGTGATCATGTCGCAGTGCCGCAGGGAACTCCTCTGTGCCGTGCGAGAGACCGCCAGCCGCAGTTCACCCCGATGCACTCGTGTGCCCACTGGGGCACCCAGGTACAATCATGATTCGATGAAATGGCTCATCAGGGCGCCCCGATGCGCACTGGTGCGATTTGTGGAATTTGCCATTATTTTCGTGGACTGGATGTGGCAGGCCAGTGTTGGTGCGGAGCGGGAGGGGGGGGGCTTTCCCGGAACGGCGCGGAAATTTGAAATTAGCAGTGAAGTTAGGGGGGGGGGGGCTCTTGCACGGGTGGGGCGCTTGCTTGGAATTTTACGGTAATATGTTTGCCACGTTGGTGAAGTTATTGCCATCCTATCGATAGCCGCTGCTAGAATTGCATGCTTAATAACATTAAACAGCACAATGGTAGCTGCAGTAAATATATTTTGTTTGCCAATCATAATATACATAATATATATATATTTATATATATATTTAGCGAATAAACGTCAACTAAAGACACAACAGGCATATTTTATACAGAATAGGTTTCCTTTAGGAATGTGTTCATGTGCAGTAGTAACTGCAAACACTGGGAGCAAGGGTGCATGTTCCACAGCCAAATGAATAGCCAGAGAGCAATACGCAACAGGCGGCATTAAGTTTCAATGCCATTAAGTATACAAGTGTCACCCAGAGTAAAAGCAATTAACCAATTCATGTCACTTCCTGCGCCCACACAGCACGGGTGTAAGCTCGTCAACAGCATCAGGGCACGGGCAATGGTACGGGATGTAGGCACCTGGCAGTAACTGCTGTCTAGAGTGACCTAAGTATCTATACTCTTGTTTCATACACAGTGGGCAATGCTACAAAGACTAGAGAGACTTCTCTTGCTCGTCGCGCTCGCTACCAAAAATAGTGTATTACAGACTATGAAAGAAATATTTAAAAGTGAAGTCTCAAACATTTAGGTTGAAAAATATTACATACTTTTTACACAGAAGGCGTCACGGATATGAACCTATTGAATACCAAATGAGCGAAGAGACACATTTCTGCGACCACAGTGCACGGCTTGAACTCACGACGAGAACACAGTACGTCCCATACTGAAAACACGAAGCTGCACAAATAATATGCGATTTGATGTACCCTTGCATCAACACGTTTTAGTTGCAATATATGAAATTGTTATTCCCCAGAAAGCATCGCAGATAAACAAACATCTGCACTGTGAGATCCACAGAGTAAGACTTCTGCGACCACACTACTTGCACAGCTTCCGAAATGTGGCCTGCAAGAAACCGAATTAGCTGCAGTGTAGTTTCTGAAACCTCTGGGGATGCATATGTTGAGGTGTAGCTTTTTTCACTTTTTCTTGGTGAATATATGCGTAATTGGGAATAAGTGGCGGAAATGAAGACATGACGCAGCTAGCTTGTGAACAGTGTCTTGTGGATCCATCCACGTCCAATTCCCGCACTAGTTTTCGAGTCGGCTGTCTCTCAAATGGAGCCCCTGCGTAGTCTTGAAATCATGCGGCTCGCAAAGGAGATACCGTTTCCCCCGACTCACTTGTATATGTAGACATCGAACTTGCCCGCCGAGCGTCCGCTCTGCCGCTGGCAGACCTTGCGGTACCATCCCTCGGGAAGGTTTGGGTCGTCGAACAAGGCCGGGCTGTCCAGCTGCTCGGGAGAGAGCAAAAGAAGAGTGCCATTAGCCTGATGCATGAGGTTGGCCACAGGCAGTGAACAAAGCAGAACACCCACCTCATTCGTGAAAACAGGTGTCGTGGTCGTGGGCTCCGACCCATCCTTGCCGTCACCGCCTGCCATGACTCAGGTTCTATGGATGAAAAGGGATGACAACGTCAGTCTCTGCAACTTGGTCACTGCAAAGGAGGCTTGCTCAAAAAGACAAATGCGCCTAACACGGGGATTTCGTTACTTACATAACAACAAACATGTCGGATTCATCGACAATGAGACGCGGTGGCGTCCGAGCCTTCTTATGTCGATTGCGAAGCGCTAGTAGCCCAATTTAGTGAGACGCTAGACTCACCAAACGCGCGAAGTCATGCATAGAACGAATGGGACACAGTACGTGGCTAAATGTTTGAACACACGCTGTCCCCAGTCGTTAGGGGTCGATATTAGGCGACAGGGAAGTCGCGAAAGCATTCTGTTCCAACGTGCGTCGCGATTTCTAGCCGCGCCGAAGGTCAAACTCCGCGGCAGTTTGCCACGGCCAGCGCGCCACATCGAGAACGTGCGTTCGTGCGACAGAAAAGAGCGAGACGGTGCCGATCACTCATCAAAGATCGTACGCGAGAACTGAAATGAAACGGGGCATTTCCCTCGACACGTCCACTGGCGACGCCGTACGAACGCGACGCGCGCTGAATAGCCCACGCTCGTAGTCGCGGCATCGCGAGGCAGTTTGGCGCGTCGCAGCTTTGCTCTCCGCGCGACATCTTTTTTGTTGGAGCGTCAGCACTCGCTGGCTCTTCTTTTTCGTCCCCAGGTGAGAGACGAACACAATCACAGGGGCACGCAAACTACAAAAAACGACGGCGGCAGCGACCATCGAAGTCGGGTGCGCGCGCTTGGTCACATACAACGGACGAAGCGCCGCCACCAATTCGCTGGCCCCGCGCGCCCGACAACTCACGGTGAGGCTGCTCACTGCTCGGGCACGCTGCCGGTCCCTCGTAGTGCGAGCGAGCGCGCGCGCGCCGTTACCGCTGCGTCCAGAGAACGACGATGGCGTTTTGTCTCCTCTTCGGCTCCGATTTCGGGCGGGCACGAGTCCGAGGTGCGCGAAACCGTCGATACGTTGACACCACGGAACTCAAAAATTTTTTCGACTCGACGACGATGTCAACATATTTCCATTGTGGGAAACGAAGCCAGTTTGGACGCCAAAACTAACGGGCGGCAGTTGCGCATTCGCGTTGCTCAAAAAGGAGGGGCTAACACAGAAATGCCTCGACTCTGGTTTTCTTTGGATCCTATCATTGTGGCGCTAGCAACAATACGCTTAATAACTCGCATAAAACACGTATCTAGCAAATTTAAACAAACACTTTTATTTAATTTTTATTTCTGTAGTCGATTTTGTTTTAAATATTGCTTTGTTATGCTGTATTTTGTTATATCTTTATGTAAAAAGCGCTGTACTCAGTGCCGTTATTCATCTTACGCGCAGAGAAAAAGTTCAATGTAGTGAAATTTGTTATCCCTTCTACAGTACTTATTACCCGTGTATTAACCTTTCACTAAAAGTAAAATAATGCATTTGATTACTTTTCCTGCACAAGTTTGTTGAAAGCGAGGAACAAAAATAACTCATCCTGCAGTGCCGGCGCGCACGAATACAGTTGCGTAGGCGCGCGCAGTTTGTGCATGACAACGACAACGAGCGGGCAGTCGCGCGCAAACGCACGGGTTTTCTCGTTTGACGCTAACGTGGAACGCGGCTGCACGGGCTACTTAAAGCCCTAAATTATACGCATCCTCTGCCGCCTTCGGTCTGCCACGATGTTCGCTACTGCGGGTGAAGACGTCCAGCTCTGGTCCTCCTCGACGCTGCAACCATGCTTGCGCTTCAACGTTGACAAGTATCGGACGGTTTCGAGCGTCTCGTGGACAGCTGACGGTTCGTACTGCATTGGTTTTGAAAACGTGCCTATGGTGGCTTAACGTGGTTGGTGCCCTGCTTTGGAACAGAATTTTCTCTTCGGACGTGCTTGTTATAGTTTCTACAAAAACTTTTTTCTAGATAATGTTCTTTTCGCGCATTTGTTGGCGTAAGGCAACACTTCGGGTTAGCATTTTCGGTTTAAGGGAAGTCGCGTGCGACGGCGTTGTCGCTATCGAATGCCTCTTAATTCCTCTTAATATTCGTGTATTGTTTTATAGCCCTTCTTTCTTTCTGTAGAGGTTCCATTCAAGTCACGGCAATGAGGCGGTGTTGTCGTTTCTTGCTGGCGAGCTTAGCTAAGCTAGTTCTACTACGCCCCTAACACTCCTTGAATTTCCACCTTAAGCTATGCTTTTTTTTTTTTTTCTTTTACCAACATTTTCGGGAGAAAAATTTGTCGTGTCGAGCTCACCGTCTTTTTTTTTTGTGTGTGAATGTTTGGTTCACTATTTATGCTGAGATGTGTTGTATGGCTGCCCATACTGCTCAACAACACCGCGGTTGCATCGTGACTTTGCAAGACAGTGCATTTGACATTTCACCATGAATGCAATGAGCCTTTATTTGTGACTAATGTTGGTGGCCTCACGCTCACTTTGGTTGCAGGTGGATGAGAAAACTAAAGCATTTATATGCCAGAGAAAAAAAAAAATAAACAGAAAAACTTTGCAGATGTATGCAGATCCCAGTAACTCGTATGGTATGGTATGTTTTATTTCACTCCGAAAACATTAGGCAATTGTGACAGGCTTTACGCCCATTCGCTGCTGCCATACAAGCACAGTTGTGGAACTACTCTAGTATACAGCTTTTCTAATCTTGGCCACCCTCTGCATCGGTAGTGGGCACAGGACAGCTTCATGTAGATCACTAAAACTAATTCGGGCTAACTTGCCTTGCATAACAGGTAAATCGCAGCGGATTAGATAGGCGACGACTGCAGCAACGAAAGACACCCTGTATGTTTTGTCCTTGCGGTCGTCACTTGTCTAATGCACTATGATTTGCCTGTTTATTACTTATTTATTGCAGATGCTCCGAAGGCCCTAAGGCATTGCAGGAAGAAGTGGGAAAGAACATTATACGGTGCAACGAAATAATAAAAAGAAAAACAAGTTAGTGTACAGTAGGCACAATGTACAGCATTCTTGAACTGCTTGCTGTCGGAGATAGTGTCGATAAATGTAGGGAGTTCCACATTGCATGCTGGTTTTTGGGATAAGAGCCATTATACTAGTTCAGCATTATGCTATTCTTATATTAAATGTGCAATCTGGGCTGGAGGAGATATGGATGGGGCTAAAAATAGAATCCTTTATAATGTCACTATATTGGCATTTATAAAACAGATATGCACATTCGTGGTAGCTCGGGCAAGGCGAGGGTATCGGATATTGGCATTGCGGGAGTAGTTAAAAAACAATGTTACGAACAGTGCGGTTATGGATGGATTTAAGACCAGTGATGCCTACCCAAGTTTATCCATGTAGACGTGTCATTAGTAAATTGCCAGTTAGGTTGCATGAAGATCGCAAAGAAATAGCATGTGCCTAAATTAACATTGCTAGCTGCAGCAAATAAAACTGTGCCAGTGAACACGAATGCACCACTGTGTGCCTGAACGAATGCATTTTTTTTTCCTTTCTGCTGTTCTCACTTGAAAACTTCTGTCCCCCTTTTTTCAAAGCTGCCGGACACATAAGTTTGGTGTTGGTGAGTTGCTTTGGTGCTTTCTAATTGTATCTGCTAGTCGTTTTGGAGGATGCTACAAAGCCATCTAAAAATTCTTTGAAAAGTTTACTAAGACATAAAGGTTTACGAATTTGGGCCCATTCTATAATTTTACTGTTGCCATCAAGGTTCATGAAAAATTCTGCTCACAAAAAAAATGTTGCTCGTCATCTTCAACCATACCCTTGAAAGTCTTCTGATGCGGAAAGGACACCAGAGGGCAGTACCTGCTTTGAGGAAGCATATTCAGACAAGTACTTAAAACAGGCAAAATCGGCACTAGCAAAATTGCTGAAAGAGTTACCGGGCTCAGAAACGTTTTGCTTGCTAGTGTCTAAAGGTAAATCACCTATGCTAACGTGCCTATGTATCCCACAAAAGGCCTCTGGGCAAGCTTTAAAAAGAAACGCAGGTTTTATTTATTCACAATACCTTATAGGCCCATTGAAGGGCAATGAGTCAAGGGGGGTAACAGATTCTGCAGAACAGAAAAATAAAGTTTGCATCAAATAAAAAGGTAACGGAACAAAAATTACAAACATAACAGTGGAACAGCATTATACATTGTTTTGAGAGCATATTCAGGTTATCAAGAAAAGTTTGTATGCATCCCTCATTTAACTCACTTTGCAGTTTTAGCTTGTTGAACTCTACAGTTACTCTTTGACCTACCACGGTGGTTTAGCAGCTATGGCATTGTGCTACTAAGCAAGAGGTTGCGGGATCAAATCCAGTCGTGGTAGCCGCATTTCGACGGGGGCGAAATGCAATAAACCCCCATGGGCCGTGAATTGGGTGCACATTAAAGATTCCCAGGTGATCAAAGTCAATCCATTGTCTCTCATTATGGTGTGCCTCATAATCAGATTGTGCTTCGGGCATGTAAACCCCCCAGGGTTTATTTTTTCTTTGCTTTGAGACCCCTACAATTTTATTAAGACAACAGATTTTGGTTGACAGAGGCCAAGCGCAGTTGCTGTTATCGCTTACAGATAGTAGTGAATAGCATGACAGAGTGTGTGACCCTGATCAACCCTTTATGGGCGAGTGTTGCATACAGGCATCAAATGAAAAATGTATTTTCTTGTTGAGTTTCGGTTTAAGAGCTTCGGGCTTACTCTTCGGCCAATATTGAGTAGCAGACAGCATCATTTATCTATTTATTTGTACTGTCAACTAGATACAGTCTGTCAACCCCATTCTCAGAGTCATTACATGGAGGGTAATCTTAAAAAAAAAATCACTGATACATAAGACCCTGTGATACATAACAAAATTGCTGATGTACACCCGTGAGCAAAAGTATACGGACCAGGGGTTGCGCGATAAAGCCAATTTTTTTCCTTTGCCCGTGGACGCAATTTGAAATTGAGGACTGCAGTCCAAAAATTGGCATTGCGAACTTTTCAGTGTACCCATTAATTTCACTTTATGCTTGTTAATTAAGAAATTCAGTTTTTTCGCCGATCCTGTGGTACATATACTTTTGCTCACGCTTGTACAGTGGACCGTCAACAAAGGAAAATGACGCGCTGTAGTGCCGTAGTGGCTTTGGCATTTTACCCACGGTGGGGGCTAAATGCAAAAACGCCTTTGCACTATGCATAGGGTGCACATTAAAGAAGCCGAGGTGGTCAAAATTGGAGTCCCACTACGGTGTGTCTCATAATCAGGTTATGGTTTTGGCACTTAAAATTTCAGAAAAGCAGCGCTCAGAATACACAATTTTCAAAGTACGTATCCAATGCACATTTAAAATCGGTAGCATGTTCATTGATTACAACAGCATCAAGCAAACTATTCCTCATTGATATTGTATGGGGGGAAAAAAAGAGAAGAAAATGTCAGTACTCGTGAAGTAAGGCTGAATAGCTCTGCTGTGGTTTATACAGGCATACCTTCTTTCTGGAGGTTGCAAATAAAACACTTTCTTAGTCTTGTGGGTCGTTTCGCAATTTTGAAAAGAAACCTCAGCTGATGCTTGTCTGCACTCATCCAGTGTTTCTAGCTTACAAGATTTTAACATGGCCGTAACAGAGTGTGCGTCAGTATTTACAGCATATAAAACGGGCTTTGTATTTTTTCTATTTTAGCCTTCCGTACTATCCGATCCGGAGTCAACATCATTTGTTGTATTAAAGCTGGAACAGAGGACAAGGAAAAGGTTTGGCGTGTACCAAGCTTACTTTTGAAAACACTGACAGATCAAGGAGAGACTGATGTAAACACTCCGGCTGCAGTGGTATTTTGCACGTAATGTAAAGCAAGTACAGTGTGCTCCTGTTTCACATCTGACAAGAACTGTCTATATAAGTTCCACACGAAGCCATAGGTGGCTCGGGATGAAGCTCACTTTTTGTGTTCCAACTGTGGTTGCTGACAGGTTACAAATCTATTGCTGAAAAGCTTAGTGCAAGAAAAAGTTATTTGCATTGATAATTCTGATTAGTGTTTCACAAATTTAGATGAAAAACATTTTCTTCGGGCGTTTTTCTCTTGCCCTAAAGGTTTAACGGTGCCATTCTGAATCACCATCTTGTCTCGTTCTTACTTGCATCTCGCTTGTCTGCAGAAATGTTTACTACAAGACTAATACTCTCACCAGGTGCAATTTTTCTTGTATTTATGCTGATATTTTTTGGTGTTTGTCCTGGTAATTTTTTTGTCACATAATGTATGGTTTCTTTCATTCTTTTTTAAATAAAGTTATACTCGTGTACAACTTTCTGTGGCAGTGAAGTAAAAGTTAAAGGGGTGGCATTCACTGCACCAAGTAGCCTGGCAGAGTTTGATAGCACTTGGTTTCTTGGAACAAATACTGAAATGGCAAAGCTTTAATGTGAAATGATTTCATGTTTGCCAAGACGCAGAAGGGAAAAGCATAAATATATGTAATATTTAACTCAGTTGTATGTTGTTTTATTTTGCTGTTGCAAGTAAGGCATTTTCTTCTCCCCAGCCTAAAGTAATGCGAATGAAAATGAGGGACTTTTTTCAGACACCCTCACTTGTGTGCCTCTGTAGCTTTCCTTTCATTGTCCACGAGTCCATGAGCAAATTGGCCACGAGTATACTATTACCAGGCTGTACAAGTTTGTATGTAGTTTTAGCGTTTGCGCAGCTGTGTTGTTGCAAAATGTGATGTTCAGGGGATGTTTTTAAGCCGATTTGTGCATTTTTTGTCTGCAGAAAAGATCACTGCCTTCCAGATGCTATTAGAAATTTAAAATCGAGAAAGAAAAGTCTCTGGGCACTCCAGCACATTTTGGAAACATTCCATGTTTCCGATATGGCATCTAATATTTTTTTAGACCTGCTCAGAGTTGACGCGTCATCTCTGACCTCAGTTTTATTGTCCATTTCCTGCAGGGCGGCGGCTGGCTTCTGTCTCCCAGTTATGCAAATATATCAACATCACAGAGTTCACCAGTAGTAAGCACAGGCAAGAGCACATGAGTGTTGAGGTGAGCATACGTGGGTGCGAGCACTCGGTCTTGACTTGGCTAGTTGCTTGCGCAAAGCAATGCCCTGGAGTGGTACCTCTTAGTCTCTCGCGTAGTATAGTCACAAGCATTGTTAGCATGAACCATAGTTTTCCTGCAAAAATTACTGCAGGGATTTTCGGCACTAAAATTGTTCAGCTTCTACGGGAATAATGGTTAATACAGGACAGTACAATCTGATCTTTGTGCATCTGGCTTCAGATGTTCTTGTGGCTTTATTTACTATTTAGCAGTCTTTATTGGCCTAAATTTTGAAACAGTCCTACTTTCCTAAGTGCAGAAGGCAATGGGACTGTGCACATGACTAATTACTGTGAATTGGGGCATTTATAATGCACTATTTTGCATAAAAATGATCAACTTGCAATGTTGCAAAGCCATTTGAATCCACAAGGACAAAGTTTAGGCAAATCCATTTGCGTAACCATCATTCTCATGCTGACTGAATGGGAATGCTTGCAGCTCTCATAGACACTAGCGCCACCGTTCCCCCTATTGTTTTTTGTTGGAAACTCATGGTGTCAGGAGTGTGGGAGTGCAAGCTGCTTGATACAGGCAGAGCTCATCTGGTGTGCAGCTGGTGCACTCTCGTAGTTTGTTCGTTTAGTGGCTGTGGCATTTCACTGCTAAGCACAAAGGCGTGGGTTTAGTTCTCAGCCATAGCGGCCACATTTCAATGGGTTAGAAATGCGAGAATGTTCAGTGTACTTGGACATAGGTGCACGGTAGAGAACCCCAGGTGGTCAGAATTAATCCCGAGTCCCCCCACTACAACATGCCTGATAATCGCGTCACGAGTTTTGTCACTGCAAAAATCTAGAATTGAAAATCTTTTTTTCCTTGATTGATGTAGTCGCTGTGCATCCGAATTTCAGAGGGATATGAATTTTGGAAAAGTCTGGGTCAAGTGTATTAATCACCATGTCTTTTGTTTCAGGACATCTTGCACACTGTTCTGCTTTGATTGGTTTATGTGAATTACTTAGCTACTACAAGACATTTTACACTAAGAGTACAGCTGTAGCATACTTCTGTATTTAGCACGTAAAATCCTAGTCTTCAATGATTTTGGTGGAGACCTTGGGCACTTGAAAAGTGCTCAGTGTGGTATTTGCACATAAGTGAAGGAATGAGTGCAGTGTATTACGCAGTATGGAAGTGTCTGCTTGATGACATTAAAAGAATTAACATCAGAAACTTATACATGGCTTCTTCAGTCAGAAGTAGGGGCCGTAAACAAACAAGGATGTCTTACTTTCCTTTTGGTATGGCTGTGATTGTGGTTTCTTTTGAATTATAACCAGTTTTGGGTGACGGGAATACTATTTGAGGTCCCAAGACATACAACTGAGATGTTATGGTAGTCTACTGCCAGACTGGAAGTCAAGGGGCATGAGAATGCATGTGCCGCCATTACCAGATGTCATGTGGTAGTAGCAGACGACACTCAGGCACAATTAGGTAGGACATCTGCCAAAGCTTGAAATCATACGGGGGTGTGCCAGCCGCTTAACAGAATGTAACCGTATCTGGTAACGAAGGGCATGCACCCCCATGTATTAGTGGTAGTACAGTAGAACCCCACTGATATGTTTTCACGGGACCAACAAAAAGACACAAGAACCAAAAAACTGGAAAATTTGAGAAATTGTAGTAGTCGTGAACTGCACACAATTTAATTTTTACGTTTGAAAAGGTCTTAATTTTGCCTGAAAGCCGAAGCATAGATTGCGGTAGCAAATTAGTAGACAGCTATACAAATTAAGGATAGTAGTTTTATCGTCTGTATGAACTTGTAAACATGCGCTTATTAACTATATTAACAAGCATAGTGTCAACGCCCACATGCAAACAGGAATACATCACACTCGATGAGCGCGGACACGCGCTGTCAAACGCTGGCGTGAGGAAGCGCCGCTTGCAGCAGCGAGCGAAGCGAGTTCATTTATTTCACAAGTCATGTTGGATTTCTATGCTAAAGAAATATCACAGCAGGAGGTCCCAGAGTTTAGAAAAAACTGACAGCGGGACCTCCTATGATTACATAAATAGGGCAATTATACAAAAAGTGCAGACCTGAGATCAATCTAAATATTATTAATTATGTATATTAATTCCGAACAATATCGTTATGTACATACAATAATGGTAATACTAAGTAGTCAAAGCACAAGCAAGTGAACAAGCATTCCAACAAAAAACAGTATAACATTCTAACGAGTTGCTCAATTTCCTTACAAAATACTTCGTTGCCCACACAAAAAGTGAAGACATTTTTAGGGGCAATGAATTCCATATTGTTATGCATGAAAACAGAGCTCTAAACTTGCCATAGTTATTTATTACAGCAGGCAAAAGGTTATTCCGCTGAGAAAAGAGAGTGCAATTGTTGCAAGTTCTTCAGGATTAATGTATTCAATGTAAACATCATGTGTCATGAACCTATATGCCATTATAGATAATTTGTCGGAATAATTGCCATAGTGGAAGACTATTAAGTTTTGGGAACAGCCATTTACGATGCAACTCAAGTGGACTGATAGTTGGTTCTGAAGGTGCTGCAGATGTTCAATATGGGTAAAATATGTATTGGCCCAAGATAACACAATACGAAAGATGACTATGAATGTAAGCAAAGCACAAAGATCAATGTGAGGTTGGAAATAATTGTTTCTTGATGATAATGTGCATGCCAAATGCAATCTTTTCCATGATTGAATGAGCATGTGCATGAAATTTCAGTTTATCTAAGGTGACGCCAAAAAATCGTGCTTTATTTGAAACAGGCATAACGTAATTGGCAATTTTATTGGAAGGTTGAATGTCGATTGAAATTCGTCGAGAATGGAACACCATGAATGTGGTTTTAGCGGGATTGATGAGCAGCTGGTTATTTTTGCACCATAAAATGTTGCTTAGGTTGATGTTTAGCTTAGACTGGAGTGTGGCAACTGTGTTACTGGATGTAAAAATTGTCATCAGCATATAATATACAGTTTGTCTTATTAAGAACAGCAGTTACTGAGGGCAAAAATAAAAGGGGTCCTGAAATTGATCCTTTGAGGACTCCTACCTTGATGAGTTTGGATGACGAGAGATGACCGCTAACTTGTACCTTCAGAGATCCGTCACTGAAGTAGTTACGAGTGAAGTTTAGAGAAGGACCAGATATGCCGAAGGATTCAAGTTTAACAAGCAGTATGCGATGGTTTATGATATCATAGGCTTTCATCAGATCAATAGATTCCAAAATTAGGCCTCTGTCAATAGCTGGCCTAATTTCTTTAGCAGAGGTGATAAGTGCCAGTTCTGTAGAATATCCATGATTAAATTCGAATTGCTGAGTGGACAAAATGTTGCATTTCAACAAGTAATGCACTAAACTAGTGAGGAGTAGCTTTTCAATCACTTTACCAAGGAAAGGAAGAATGCAGATTGGCCTATAATGTTCTTTTGAGTATGGTCACCTTTCTTAAAGGCAGAGACAATTCTGCCAGCCTTAAGATGGCTCAGAAAAACTCCCACCGGTGAACAATTTAATGATTAAAGCCTGGACCGGTGATATCTCCTTCGAAATAAACTTCCCTTTAAAAGGATTAATATAGTCTGAACCTGCACTGGTAATCTTCAAAGATGCGATTACTTGAACTTGTCTGCAGTCGTCGGATGCAAATAAAGGAATGACTACACCGAGGTGTCAGGTAAAGCGCATGCCAGTTGCGTATCTGTAGATCAGAAATGATCACTGAGTGCATCTGCTATTTAAACAGCATCTGTATATGTTGCATCACATCGTCTCTAAATAATCAGTTTTGTTCAGAAACTGTTCAACAATTTGCCAGCAGAGCCTCATGTTTGGATTTTTTGAGATCCTGATAGTAATTGCGTTTAGCACGCCTTAACAAAGAAGACCACGTTTTAGAATATTTCTTGAACCGGGATTTCAATGCAAGATTCAAATGTTGAGACTTCACTTTCTTATGGAGGTCAATTTTTTTAATCATTTGACTTTAACAGCGAGCTACTAGTCCATGGATTTCTGGGTGAACAAAACCTCTTCGTCACTTTAGTGTAAGTTGTACATCTTTCAGTACTCGAAGCTATTGTTGAATAAGATGCAAAAGCCTTTTCTGGACAATCCTTCCGAATCACTGATGTCCATTTCACTGAAGAAATTATTTGCACAAACATGACCGAGTCGAACCGCCGCCGCGTCAAATTGAACTGTTTTTGCTCGTTTGCAGTGCACCTTTGCGGCGCTCGGTGAGCTCGGGGAGTTGTCTGAATGAACTGATGTGCGGCCAAATATGGTTGAATTAATGAGAATTTGATTCCATTAAATAATACATACGAGGCCTGTCAGGACAAAGGACGAATCCAAATTAACGACAAGCAACATTTCCGGCTCATACTGGCAGCTCACAATACTCAAATAGTAGCTGTTTTGTTCTAACTGCCCAGATGAGTGATTTTTAAGGGTTCTAGAATTGATTCCTATTAGCAGTCATTTTAACAAATGACAGAGGCTGGCTGACAATCAAATTTTTCTTACCTACTGTATGCGGTCTTCAAATATGCTGTTTGCAAACATGCTGACAAAAATTGTTTTTAGCCGAAGTTCTCCACCACAGGCTATCAACAGACTATTTAAAAGAAACATTTCATTTTAAGCCTAAATACACCCCTGCAGACTGTACACTGGGTGGGGACTTTAGTCTGGAAAATGCAGTAGTTCTGTTGTTTTGAGGGTCATTGCATTTTATATTTCTGGCCGTACAAATTGGGTGCGCATTGCAATCATAGTTGTGTTATGATTGAGGGGGTGCGGTAATTTGGCGAGGCTCCTTTAGTGTCGCTTTAAGAACTGAGCCTGAATGTGCAGCTTGTTTCCTCTCCCAGGGCCCGTGTGTGTGTTGTCAATTCAGCCACCAGGACTGCAACACAATGTGCGTTGGTCTCTTGGATGGCACTGTGCAGCTGCTGAAGAATGGAAAGATCTCGTACTCCTACAGGGTACGTGTCATCGTCACGATCATTTATTTAACTATTAAAGGGGCCCCGAAACACGTTTTGAACACATGAAACGTTTCCACTCTTCAAAAAATGCTGTTGTGAATGTGCAAGCCAAATGGTATTCTGCTGCGTGGGACAGGGAACCTACAATCTTGCGGAAATTTCGGTGGTGCAAGATTGAGACAGAAAACACAGGGAAATGACTTGTAAATAAAAAATTTATTGCCAAAAGTCGGTTATATTGAAATTATGTTCAAACACTCTTCATTATATTGAAGTTTGAAATACATGGTGTTTGGACAAGTTATAAACAGTGAAATACTTTGTCAGTTGAGAATTTCATTATATTGAGGTTCGTTATATCGAGTTTGAACTATTTATTAACATTGCACCCACTCCTCTTTCTGATGCTCTAAGGCTAAATATATAACTAAATATGCTAACTAAACCCAAAATTTGTTTTTACTCACTGTGCAGCTTTGACATGATAAACTCCTCAATTTAATCAAATTTCGATGTTTCACAATGTAGCTGATTGTCAAGAAGTTTTTAGCAGTTCTAGGAAATGTTAACTTTGCACTGCATTCCATGAAGAATTGCAGTTATGTTCTGATGTTTGTGCGGAGCAGCTGCAGATCTTGTTCAGTAATGAAATGCTACACGTGCTTTAAGAAAATTGTATCCAAGAAGTAAACACAGGTGTGTGCTGCACAAGTTGACGATAACACAGTGGGCTGCAAACCTACATTTTGTCTCACACTGGCAGGAAGTTGCCAGCAGTGTCACCATTTTAGTGGGGTTTCTCGTTTGAGCTCAGTAATGGTGAAAGTACACTTTTAGGGGGTAGCATATTTTTGACAGGTTTCTGTTTAAGACTTCTCAGTAGATGTACCAATAGATTTGGCTGGCAGTACACATAGACCTGTGCCTTATGCTTGGCTTACTTTGTGAAATTTCGAAGCACAGTGGCTATTTTGTCCAGGAAAGATGAAGGGCAGCCAGAAGTTTGAGAACCACTGCTCTGGAACAGCTCTAGAATTGCGAGGCTGCAATACAAGCTCGACTGAATGGCGTGGCGTGAGCTCCGTCAATGTACATGGATGCAGTGGCCTGGCAACTTTTGAAAAGTGGCCTGAATGCTGATCCACTTGTTACTGCTTCTCTAAACTTATAGGTGTGCGTACTGCGTGTGCTTGTGTATATTTTGTTCCTGAATGTGCGTTGTAAAGTGATGCTTTCCTTGCCTGTTCGCCTGACTTTGCATGTATGTTCCCGAATAGACAAACTTAGGGGGCCACTGGTTATGTGCAGCCTGTCATGTGACACTGGGCATGTTAACATTTTTGGCCAATCCCCCAAAGTGGGTGTGTGAACCGAATGAACAAGCAGAACAAGAGGCAAGAAGTGAAGAAGCTGGCAGCAGAAAATTGAGTTCGATAACAAAAGTAGCCAGCGTTAGAGAAAGAAGTGAACAAAATCGGACCGGAACGTCCATTGAGCGAGGAGTGTTGAGCAACATTGGTGTTTACTGAAATGTCTGCACTTACAAGAACGCTTTGCTTACAACAGATTCCCACATGCGCATCGCATCCCCTGATTTTTACTCCACTTGTCTTCAGTCCTTTTCTTTTCCTATGTGGTAGCAGTTAGATCCACTCCAGTGGCACTCATAGCGTCGATGTCATGTGCCAGTCACCGGCAGACTGCTTTGGACAGCAAAAGAGTGTGCGGAGCTGACATTTCGGCTACACCGCACACAGCATTCCTTGATAGAACAAAACACACTAAGACGTGAAAACATGTGTAAAAGTAATTGTGAAAGGTAAATAAAACAAGTTCAAATAAAGGGAAAAACCACAAAAGAAAATGCTCACTTGGTTTAAACAAACAGGAGATAGATTTTATTGATAGGAAGAAATAGTTTGGGAAATTCGGAAACAATGCGGCATTTGTAAGTGAAAAGTGTACTAGATGTGAGGGTTCGCATAGGTAGACTATTGAGAGATTTGTAACAATCTAAATGATGAAAATTTAATGTGATTTGTTAGTCATTCACAGAATAATAGTAATAAAGTTATGGTTATGTTGATGCCCTGCAGCCACACAAGGAGAAGGTGACGTGCATCGCGTTCAACAGCAATGATGGCTTTGTGGCGAGCGGGGCATATGACGGCAGCGTGGCCCTGCTGTCTCTGGACATCAAGAGCACCAAGATGCTCAATGAACCAACCGGAAAGGTAAGAGTATGCATTGTCCAGAGAACAAACGCTGCCATGAGGCTTGTAGTTGGTGCAGAACCGTGGCTTTAGGCATTGCAAAACCGATGGGAACGTCATTATTCACTCTGTTGTGAACTCGTGTTGTCTCTTTATTTTCCGTCATCTTTGTGCTGCCCATAGCTATGGTCATCACAGAAACCAGCAATGCATTAGCTGTGCTCATTAAGGCTCCTCTTTCTGTTGTCAGACTAAGTACTGATGTGACAATTCCAATCTTTTTGTTTGTGTGTATGTGCTAAATGACGGTTGATCATGTAAACCCTAGTGAGATTGCTGGCAAGCATTCGGGCACCCTAGCCAGTTTATTGTTATAGTTGTTTCTACTAACAAATTTGGTGTCAATACTCAAGGGTTGTCATTCTTGCGCGTTTACTTTTGGAGATGCTTTCACATGTCCTGCGATTTCACGGGACTAGCACTGGACGTGTCTAGCATTTGTGAGCGGCCTGGCACAAGCCAGGCATGCTGTTCAGCCTGGTTAGCACAGTGCCAACAATGCTGTCAGCCCCACAGACACCAGATGCATCGTACACTAGTCACTCATGTGAAATATCGCGGAATGGATAGTACAGTCGAATGTCATTAATTCGAACACGCTTAATTCGAACTGCCGGTTTATTCGAACTGACGCTGTGGTCCCGTCAAAGTTATGTGTATTTCAATGGGCGAAAACGCTCAGTAATTCGAACTGCAAAAGCATCTGCGACGGTTAATTCGAACATACCGCTGACCAGCCAGTGCTCCGAGCAGCGCACCAAATAATGCGGCGGCGCCTCCGACCGGCATTGCTCCAACACTGCCATAGAGCCCTTGGAGAGACCCCTTAATGCAACGGCGGAGGCCCAGTCCTGCAAACGCTCGCTTCCCGATAACGGCAGAAAACGAAACTTCAGGGAGCGGGCTATGCGGGCGCCGGGGTAGCGCCGGCACGGCGGCGGACGCTGCGCGGAGACCGTCGAAGGTGAGGTAGCTGCGAGGGAGTTGGGAGAGAGGGCGAGGGAAGCCACCGAAGCGGTGGAGTTGCCGAGGCCAAATCCACTTCCCTGCCGCCCTCCTCCCTCACATTCCACGGTCTCCGCGTGCGCCCACCCGTCACCATGCCGGTGTCGTCCGCTCCCTGAAGTTTTGTTATCTGCCGCTATCGGTAACCGAGCGTTGGCCGGCATGAGCAGTTGCGCTCTTTATGCGCTTGCGTGCCGCGATATTTCACGATCGCACCGTTCGTGCATCGTGCTATGGTGCTCGAATGCTTAAAAAATACGTCCGTCCTTTAATTCGAACTTCGTTTACTTCGAACAAATTTTCGGGCCCCTTCAAGTTCGAATTATCGTGATTCGACTACATACTAAAATGATAGCACGAGGATGCTATAAAACAATCTTGCGGTGTTCCTACAACTGCTGCTGATGCCACATGTGAGCGCCGCTAGGATAATTGTTCGCAGCACTCCGCTTGTTTTTATCGGCAACATCATCATACCCAACCTTATTGCTACACAATATCGAGGAATGTCGCTCTGTGTCATGGCGTCTCAATAATGTCAAATACCTGCCACGGCGGCACAGTGGCTACGATGCTCTGATGCGCAGCCTGAGGTCGCGGGTTCGACACCCTGCTGCAGTGGCTGAATTTCTACAGGCGCGATATGCAAAAATGCTCATGCACTTAGATTTAAGTGCTCAATAAAGAACTGCAGGTTATCAAAAATATTCCAGAGCTTTCCACGATGGTATCCCTCTTAAAGCTTTGGGTAGTTTCAAGGCATTAAATCCCACAATTTAATTAAAATTTTTGATGATGTGAAGTGCACAGTGTAGGGCATTTCAATACCACGCTTAGTATCAAATTGAAAAAAATATGAGTGTTTTCCAACCTTCATAGATTTTCAGTGCTGTCCTTTCAAGTGCCAAAAAGATGTGTTTTCAGGAAATAATGTATTGGTTCATGAAAGGCCTGTGCATATTTTTCTGAATTTTTGCCTGTTGTGGTCCTTACACAAGGCAGGCTTATGGCTACTGACTGAAACCTTGAACCATGCTCAGACTGCTATACAACCAAGTGCAACCACTGGTGGCTGACTATTGACACATTTACAGTCTCTGAATTGCAACAAATGATTGAGGACCTTAACTGAGAAAGTGTAAAAGTAGGGTTAAAGATTAATATGCAGAAGACAAAGGAAATGTTGAATAGCCTGGCAAGGGAACAAGAATTCAGCATCGCCAGTCAGCCTCTAGTCTGTAAAGGAGTACGTTTATCTAGGTCTAATACTCGCAGGGGACCCTGATCATGAGAAGGAAATTTACAGAAGAATAAAATTGGTTTGGAGTGCATACGGCAGGCATTGCCAAATTCTGACTGGTAGCTTACCACTGTTCAGAAGAAAAGCGTACAATTGTTGCATTCTAGCAGTGCTAACATACGGGGCAGAAACTTGGAGGTTAACAAAGCAGCTCAACAAGGACCGCACAAAGAGCGATGGAATGAAAAATGTTAGGCCTAACATTAAGAGACAGTAAGAGAGCAGTGTGCATCAGAGAGCAAACGGGAACAGCCGATATTCTAGTTGGCATTAAGGGAAAAAGGATTGAGCTAACAGGCCATGTAATGCATAGGGTAGATAACCGGTGGACCATTAGTTGAAAAAATGGTGCCAAGGGAAGGGGGGAAGCACAGGCGAGGAAGGCAGAAAATTGGGAGGGTTGATGAAATTGCAGCTTCAACTTGGAATCTGCTAGTGCAAGACGGGGGTAATCGGATATCGCTGGAGGCCTTCGTCCTGCAGTGTACATAAAAATAGGCTGCTGATGATGACATTCGCTGGCCGATTTTTCAGACTAGTGCCATCTTGCAATGGCTTACAGCAATTAACCAGCATGCGAGTACAGTTAAACGTAGATATAACTAAGTTGTATTGGCAGCGAACTTCTTTATATAGAGAATTTCGTTATGTCGAGGTTTCGTTAATTCAATGGAACGAAGATGGGGAAATAAAAATAGTTCGTTAGATCACAAATTTCGTTAAATAAAGGGTCGTTAGTGGAGGTTTGACTGTATGCGCATGACGCTTAGTTAAACGCTTTTCCAAACTTTAGCACTTCATAGCGGGGTCCAGGCCTTACGTGAGGGCGGTCTTAGGTGAGTTAATATGGTATGTCTATACAATGTCATACGACTCCAACATATACAATGAAGACAACAAAAACGTGTTTGAAATAACTTGTTTTTTATTGAACTATAGAACTCGATATGAATGACAGTTGAATTTGTGATAATCTCCATGTCGGAATTCTCCCCATGGCAAGTGGTAGGGGAAGTGCTGCCTACCTAGTCACAGGGGAGCAAAATCATCAAAAGGAAGTCTACGGAAGAATAAAAATGGGGGTTGAGCACATGCAGCAGGCATTACCAAATTATGACTGGTAGCTTACCGCTATCCTTGAAAAGTGTACAATCATTGCATTCTATCGTGTACTAACATATGTGGCAAAACTTGAAGGTTAAAGGGGGGACACAAGTCTTAGAGAGAAAAAAAATATTTTTCTTGAATGTTTGTTTTTAATTCTACGACTGATGCATGATCTATGAAATTTTCATGCACATTGAATCAATATTTCACTCGTAATAGCACTTTTTATCACATTGGCGAGCAGAATTTTTTACTTAGTGATACTGTTCACCGACGAACGCTAAGAAAATGGCCTTCTGTGGTGTGCAGCTGCCATTCCAAGTTTTCTGATCGCAGCCACCTTGTTCTCGTTTGAAAGAATGGCCCTTCATCTTCAGGTTCCCACCACCGTTGACTGTCCTTGTTCACAGGCTTTCCGGGAAAAAAAATTCATAGTAGACGTACCAACACTCTCTCATATTGGCTGGCTGAGCACGAGGTCGCGGGATCGGATCCCGGCTATGGCGGCCGCATTTCGATGGGGGCGAAATACGAGAGCACCCGTGTACTTAGGTTTAGGTGCACGTTAAAGAACCCCAGGTAGTCCAAATTTTCGGAGTCCCCCACTACGGCATGTCTCATAATCAGATCATGGTTTTGCACGTAAAACCCCATAATTTATTTATTTTCATATTGGCTGCTTCACGCACGTGATGGCAGCACGGCATTCGATTGGCCAAGTAGTGTTTCCGTCTGCTGCACTCAGTCAGCATGCGTCGTTTTAGCTTGGTGTGGTCGCTAGTTCCACTCTAAGCGTAAATTTGAAAAACGGGTGCTGGCTGAGAACATCAAACGGTGCCTTGCAAGGACTCGGTACATCCAGGACGCCGGACTTGCTGTACTTGGAAGCACGTTTGCAGAGTTTTCTGCGATAGGCCTAACAGACGACGCCAGACTAGCAAACCCGTCAGCTGCTAACAGCATTGCGAACAGTGGCCATATTCGCTATGACATGCAAAATTTGCAGCCACATCTAAAACACGAAGCAGAAGTGAGACTACAGCAGATACCCCTTTCGAAAATGTAACGAAAACGAATATTTCTCGCCATATCCACTGACACCATGGACCTACTTTTTGATGCAACAATGTTCACCAATTGAGTTTGGAGACAGCGAGTGTGTTGCAAGCTGTTGCAAAGTGCAAGATATGAAACGAAGTAAAAAATAGACAAAGGTGAGCGGTAGCACAGTCTTGCCATCAAGCTGCTGCTTGTGTGTGCAAACTGCGGTGAGGCGTCAGCGTGAGTTCGCCGTGCGTCCATAGTGATCGGACCAACCAATTTATCAAAAATGTGCTCACTGTGCACGCTATGCAAGTTACTGGCAATCGGGAAACAGCGTTAAATGAGGTGTATTTTAAGATAAACATCATGGATTGCAGCCTTCACAGTCCGTGAAATTTAGGCCTGAAGCTTGCTATCCTATTCTCATTGTGAATATGCAAATTTTTAAGCTTTACCACTACATAGAGTTCTGTGTTTTCTCATATGGCTGAAAAGATGGTTTCCAGCCACTTTGATAACTTGCTGCAGTCCTATATCTGGACCTAGGGCAGCTACAGATAAGTTTTTTTTTTTTTTTTGCAGCACAAAGATAAATGTGTGGAGATTGCACTGTTCAGTAGATTTTTCATTTTCAGCTCCAAAAATTCTAAATTTGAATTATCTTTGCTGCTCCTGATTCCCTGTGTAAACACTGAACTTCATTGCGCTGTAAAATGACTAAAAATTGTCGAATATAAAATGTTTGCAGCGCTGTCTTTCAGAATTCTAGTATGCATCCATATGTTTATAAGAACTTTAGCACATATAAAATTCATTGAGCAAATAATTGAGGGCAATTATTTTTCATCTCGGGAACTACTTGACGTATTGAAAACATAGTTGTATATTTAAAATCGGCAGAAGAAACTGTACAGGCCTGTATAGCTTCATCAAATTTGATAAAGAAATAGCAAAATTACCTCGACAAACCATGTCTCCCCTTAAAGAGGCTCAAGATGAAGTTAAGGACCATGCAACAAGCGATTGAATGAGAAATGTTAAAGATAACGTTAAGAGACTGGAAGACAATGGGGTCCTGTGTTCCAGAGAGCAAACAGGGGTAGCTGATATTCTAGTAGACCATGGGTTCTCAAAGTGGGTTCCGAGGCCCCTGCTCGGGGTTCCGCGAGCCACTGATAAACTTTCCCTGGTCCCGCTCTCGACAAGTGTCTAAAACGGCGAACATGAGCTGCGCTTGATCCAAAGAACCTCCATTACTCATGCCCGAGTGTCAAAAAGCACATCACAGTGCGTAACAGCAACGCGCGAACTGCGCAATAAATACGCAAGCAGCTTGTAGCCACCCAACCTCTGAGAACGGGCAGCGCGCCTCAGCTTTCGCACTTGAATCTCGGAGGCAGTAACTTACCACCATGCGCCTTTCTCCTATTTGTAGATAGGTTAGGTGTCGATAGCGTGCGCACTGACCTATACGTTGGAGGGGGAAAAAAAAAAAAAGAAAACGCGGAGCACCGCAAATGCGCGCCGCAGAAGAGCAAGAACGGCGTAGCGTCCAACCGAAACGAAGCGGCGCAGTCCGCATCGCCGTGGTCCTCAGCTTGCACCGTGGTCCGCAGCGGCAATCGTACGCGGCACGTGACTGACAGCAACGCCGAAGCGCTTCGTGCCTAATTGTGCCTTTAAAGCCTCTATTCTTGTGTTTATCGCCACGCGTAACACCGCGTTCGCAGCTAGTCGCGTGCCTCCGTAAGTGCGTAGTCGCTATCTCTGATCGCGTCGATAACCACCGCAGTTTCGTCCGCAGCGGTTGCGGCAAATAGTTTCATTTTCACTCGATGCGTGCATCGGCTGCGTGCCTTCACAACTGCCTAGTCGCCTCCCATGGCAGCGTCGATAGCGACCGCAGTATGGGTGTTCTGTGCCGCAGTTTCGTCCGCATTTCTTGCAGCGAAAGGTAGCTTCGTTTTGACTTGGTGCGTCTGTCAGCCGCCTGCCTTCTGAACCGCAAGGTCGCCGTCCATGATCGCGTCGATAGCGGCCGCGGTTTCGTTCGACAGCGGTTGCGGCAAGCAGTAGTTTCGCTTTTACTCAGTGCAAAGCTGTCGAAGATAAAAAGCACCGGCTACATCGTGATGGACGGACAATTTGTTGGCGAGCAGCTGAGTGTCGAAAAAATAATCGGGATGTGCGCCCGTTGGTGCAAAGCGCGTCTCAGATGAAAACGCGCGCCGCGAAGGATGTCGCGAGGCCTTCGCCGCTGCTAGCGCTAATCAGTCATGAGATGAAGAGAATTTCAGCTTCCGCACTGGTCTTGTGCTAAATAGAAACAAGATTTGACGATTCATTGAGTAAATAAAAGCGTGTTGACGTAGTGCAGCATTTGTTTGTTTTCTTGATACCCTCGATAATTCGGTTAAATTGGGGGGGGGGACGGTTCCTTGGCACTTTATGGAGCTTAGCAGGGTTCCCTGGGATGAATGTACCTGAGAACCCCTGTAGTAGACATTAATGGGGGAAAATGCAGCTTGGCAGGCCATGTAATGCATAGTGTAATAGTAGTCTGTTAGAGTTACAGAACGAGTGCCAAGGGAAGGGAAGCGTAGTCAAGGACGGCAGAAAATTAGGTGGGGGTGATGAAATTTGGAAATTTGCAGGCACAACTTGGGAATCTGCTAACGCAAGACAGGGGTAATTGGAGATCGCAGGGAGAGACTTTCATTAGGTAGTAGAAATAAAAATAGGCTGCTGATGATGAAACCTGTGGCACCCTCAACAAATTGCACACCGGTGCGATTTGTCAGTTAATTTTATGCCTTGGAGTATTAACCAGTGTCACATTTGGTATTCAGTGCTTGAAATCCCTAAATCTGGGGAAAGTTTCCCTAAGGTTGAGGAGCACTTTTTCTGCGCATAGCTAAAGCCCCGGTTTCTCTTTCTTCCAGGCGGTGGTTGGGTTGCAGTGGTCACCACACAGCCGCTTCAAGCTCATGACCACTGCAATGGATGGCTTGCTCTATATCTGGGACACAAGCACCAGGTGCTTGAAGAGCCGGCACTGCCTGCATCCCCGGCATGGCGCGAGCAACCTGACGCTCTCGCCTGTCAACGAGTCGCTGGTGATCACGGTCGGACACGACAGCCGCCTAGTCCTGTTTGACATGCTCACGGCCAGGTAATCAATTCACTTTATTCACCAGATTGCTCTGGCTGGCTACCCGAGCTAAAGTCTGTATAAACAGCTTGACAGGGGCATGGGTAGAAGCCGCCACAAGGCAGACAGAGCGAAAGAGCATGTAAGACAGATATCAGCGGTAAGAAAACAAAGCAAATCACAATACAAAAACAGCAGTGTGTACATTTTCTAAAACTCAAAATAATAGCCACTTCTAGAACTTCATAAACAATGAGTAGTGACATGAATAATCTTTATACAGAAGTTAACATTCAAAATGTAACTTCTGTACAAACGCAAAGTACAAGTACGCAGCTGGCATAGTAGAAGCCCCCCCCCTCCTTTCTGCGCTGCCTTCCCGCTTTCCTCCTTTCGCGTGGGAGATTGAGTCGCCAGTTCCCCTTGCGCCCGTTTCCAAGATACGCATTTCCCTCTCTCCCTCCCATACACCCATGGCCTTTCGCGTGACGGAAGAAGTCACGTTTGCTCTCCGCCGTGCGTTCACTCGCGCGTACGGCGTGTGGCGGTGATTTTATCATCCTTGGACTTTACACGGAACCTCACGGCGGCGACGCTGACGGCAAAAATCCGCTTGAAGGGTCCATATAATTGCTATCGCAATAAAACGATGTAGCTGAGATTTTTAACGTGTGTGTGTAATACCCCTTGCAGCAAAACAAAACTAATCGACTGCTTACTCTTTTGGCCGACTTGGCATGCCTTTAGAACACGGGCTCTTCTCAGGCTGCAAGCTATAGAACAGACCGGCTTCATCCACTTTGAACACATTACGTGGCTCGTATCCAGTGATGAGTAAAGGCCCCGCCCCACCCAGTGGTTCATGATGGCCTTGCTTACCTTTTTATCCTTCCCCACTTACAGAGTTGTAAACTACTCCACATCTCGCCTTAAACTGGTGGGCCCAACCACCGGAGGCCACCAAAATGAGCCCCACACTCGGGGTCAGAGTTGCATCTGAGCATTTTAGTTTCTAGATGATGTCGGCTAGAAAACGGGCTGTGAGCGCACAAGCACGCTTTAGACACCTTCAAGTGTATCATCTCATATAGCAGTTGAGCCCTCCTCACAATGCTCTAGTCTGCTACAAAGCTGTTAATAACACCTTTAATATTGTTATTGTTAGTAACACTTTGCCTTTACACCGGCCAAGTGTTTGTGGTAATAATAGACTGCCTTCGCCCAAGTTCCTCCACAGGTTATAACATTAGAAACAAGAGAACCCTAGGACAAAACACGGAAAAGTCATTTTTTAGGCCCTGAAAATTCAATATAGGCACCAACTTCGAAGTAAAACACGGGGAAGGTGGGAGATTGAAATTCAAGACGATGAGGAAAACGAGAAGGTTAAAGCAGGAGCCAACGTCAAGTCCACTTGTCGAAACGTTGGCTCCTGCTTTCACCTTGTTCTGGTTTTGCTCATCAACATTGAAGTAGGCATTTATGGGTGGAATGAAGGTGTCACTAAAATGTTTCTAGACCTATAGTTTATGCCTATAACCAGATAGGCCCAATAAGGATGTAATGAAAAATTAGCGTTTTGCCTGAAGTTCCAGTCTCTACACAATGTTTCCTTTCTGTCTTGTCCTTTGTTTTCATGCTACAGTTACATCTACTCATGAGTTCATCAATCAATGTAACGCTAAAATAGAGCAGACACACAGACTGACAACCCCTTTTCGCTTGCATGTACAGTAAAACCTCGATAATTCGAAGGTCGCCGGACCGCGAAAATTCTTCGAATTAAGCGGATTTTCGAATTAACCGAAATGAATAATAAAAAAAAAGAAAACAAGCAAGAACTTGTTGTAAAAAGAAATCACCTTTACTTTCCATGTCCGAGAAAAATTACTCAAAGTAATCACCGATGCGGGATTACTTGGCGCGCTGGTTCGCCGCCTCTAGTGCCATGCTCTCCAGCTGGCTCAAAAAACGTAGCATACAAATATCACCCGCACTGCACTCAACAAAGTTGCGGACGATGTTCACGGAATCGATAACTGCCGCGAAAGTGGGCGTGGCGGTGCTTGACTCCAAAAATTTGGACTTGCTGGATATTCCGGACTTAAAAAATGCACCATCAGGGTTCCCATTGAGTTCATGCATTTTCGCACCCAATTTTTCGGACGAATTGAGACCCCAAAGTTCGATTTTGCAGACTAAATCGCTCTTTCCGAGCCGCGCTACCCAATCTTGGAGGCCGCCATGTTGGATTTTGCACTGGCAGTGGCTCGCTGTATAGCCTCCAAGATTGGAACGCGCGCTATCAATAGAGCTCGCGCAATTCTCCAGTCTCGGAGGCCATGCCCGCTCTTCCTTGGCTGACAAAACGCTCCAGAGTACTGCACTTTTTCTTTTTTCTTAGTATGTGCGCTCAGCACTATCGTTGTAACCATTTATTGTGGGGTGTTTTTTTATTGCGACAGCAATTATATGAACACTTCAAGCGGATTTTCGCCGTCGGCGTCGCCGCCTTGAGGATTCATACAAAGTCCAAGGGCGATAAAATCATCGCCGCGCGCCCGCCGTATGTGCGGGTGACAGCGTGCGGGGGACGCGCGCTTTCATGGAGAGTGAACGCACGGCGGAGCGTAAACGCGACTAGATACGGCGTGCACCGTATCTTGAAAGCGATCCCCAGACGGCGCTGACCTTTTGTATGCGCTGTGCTCTCGCCGCTCAGTTTCCGTTGAAGCGATAGACCGCACGAATCTTCGCACGCTGCGAAAGGCCGTGGGGGTATGGGAGGGGGGGGGGCGACTTCTACTCTTCTAACAACGGCGTACTTAGCGCCGGAGCGGTTTCTCGCGTGCACCGTATCTTGAAAGCGATCTCCAGACGGCTCTGACCTTTTGTATGCGCTGTGTTCTCGCCGCTCAGTTTCCGTTGAAGCAATAGACCGCACGAACCTTCGCACGCTGCGAAAGGCCGTGGGGGTATGGGAGGAGGGGGGGGGGGGACGACTTCTACTCTTCTAACAACGGCGTACTTAGCGCCGGAGCGGTTTCTCGCGTGCACCGTATCTTGAAAGCGATCTCCAGACGGCTCTGACCTTTTGTATGCGCTGTGCTCTCGCCGCTCAGTTTCCGTTGCAGCGATAGACCGCACGAACCTTCGCTCGCTGCGGGCTGCGGCGGCCGCGCTCGCTCGTGCGCGCTGACACCACGCGTGTTAATTCATCTAGTTTTTTTTTTTCTCAAGTTTCGGTTGCTATTTTGAACGTGGCGTGTACACTGAGCAGGTGTCTCGGAGACCCATGTCTCAGTGATCGGCGCTACTTCCTGTACCTTCGCGAGAGTTAAGCGGTGCGAAGATTGTTTCTTGGATCTCCATGGCGAACTCCGTTGGCGGAATTCGCCAACGCGGTGACGTTCGTGTCGACTGTACACGGAGACGTCATTGCTGCGCAAATCCAAGCAAGTCGATCCCCTCCAAGCGTCGTATGAGGCAGGGCATTATTAGAGATTTTTTTTTACGCCACACTAATAACTTTTTTTTTTTTTTCGGCCGAACGAGTTTTCCGGACTATTTTTCAGTCCCCACGAGCTCGGAAAATCGGTTGGCGACTGTACGGAGCGCCCTAACCTAACCGCCGCACGTTGCTACTAGCCGGAAACTTCGAATTATCCGAATAGAGCCGCGCGGGCCATTCAATTTATCCGGTAGAATTTGCATTGAGAATAACGGGACCGCTCAAATTCTTCGAATTAACCAAAATTTCAAATTAACCGAGTTCGAATTATCGAGGTTTTACTGTACTAGTTTATGCTGCATGCAAATAACATACCGTATTTATTTGAATCTAGGCTGATAGTTTTTTTCAAATCATATACGAAACTCTAGGGTCGGTTTAGATTCAAGGATTTAAAAAAACTCGCCGGTTTATAATTGAAACTGATAAATAAGGTGCATAGTCTGCCATCTACAAAAGTCAGTATCGCAGCCGCTACTCGCCGTGCCAGTAGCCAACTGAAGTACACGAGAGACATCGCCATTTTGACCGGTGTCGTATCAGTTTGGTGTAGCATCGGCGCGCAGCGTGGCGTTATCGTAATGGCACCAAACAGGCGATGCCACTATAGTGCCGTTTTCTAACGAATACCCCATTTACTCGAATCTAACATGCATTTTTAACACGACCCTACATCTGCATTACCATATAGCCGTTGGCATTTCAAAATGGCCGCCTAGCTACCATAGCTTCCTCCGTGTGATGCAGTACACGTGCTTGGGCAATAGTCTACCATCTGTCTTCACGTTCTCTATGTCTGCTCTGTCAGCATGAAGTACCGAGTTGATCATGATGCCGCATTTAAAAGGAAAGTGATCATGTGTGCGGAGACGGAAAGAAATCGGACCGCATCACGCGCGTTCGAAGAATCCGAAACTTGCGTGCGGGACTGGCACAAACAGGAGAGGATTTTCGCCAGCAAAGCAATGCGGAACGATTTCAGTGGACCGAAGCAGGACACAATCTGCGACGATCCACTTCGGTGATCGCCTTGGCCCTATCTTGAAAGCAATGTGCGACGGGGAAAGTCTGCGGCGCACCGTGTTCTCGCTGCGTTGAAGCAAGGGCATGCTTGCACGAAGGTCAATTCGCTCGCTGCGCTTAGTCACTCAAGCGTTTTGACAGTTCGTTTCTGCGGTCAACAAGCGAGATGTGTTCATGTTTGCTTGCGCACGCGTGACACCGTGCTTGTTAATTTATTAAGTAAGCGAATGTTTGCAAGATTATACGGCCGATAAAAGTGCTATCCTTACTTTGTATAGCGGTCTACTAATTTGCTATCGCATTTGATGCTTCGCCTTTCGGGCGAAACTGACTTTTTTTATTCATCGCAACTTCAGTGCATCGGGAGGAAATCTGTTTTTCCAAATGACAGAAAGTTGTATTTCTGTTTGAAAGCATGAGGTGCACGGTACTGTAAAGGACTTTTTTGTTGTCCTGGAAAACTGGTGCACGTTACAATCGAGGGCACATTAGAGTCGAGTAAATTTGGTAGTTGTGGGAGCTGTAGAGGCATTGTCAAACCTTCAAGCTGGGCGAGACTTAGGCATCGATAAGTGTCCGTCGTTGGAGGGGGCCACGGGAGATGCTTTTTGCGTGCGCCGCAACAGTGATGGCAAACACTGATCGTGCGCTCCTTCAAAAAGGGCAGCATCTCTAATGCGCTTGATGGTACTGAAAATAGTGCACTGTTTGAAGATGGAAGATAGCGACGTGGCTAGCAGCGATGGGGGCGTAGAATGAGCTTGGCATGTTCATATTTAATAAATGCTGTTTTATCTTGCGAATGCTGTCCTCGCTTTTTTGTTCGGCCTACATTCGAGGCAAGTTTTTTTTTTTTTCTGGCTTCGAACTTATGGGGGGTCGGCTTAGAATCGGAGTGTGCCTAGATTCGAGTAAATCCGGTAGGTCATTGGTTGATAACTTGAAATCTTTAATTCCCACCTTTGACAGCCTCTAGGTGGTGCAGCTGTACATACAATTAGGCGGTCGTTGATTGTTGTAACGCTTGTGTAAAGTGTACGCTTGGAGGAGACTGGAGTTTCTTGCACTGCAGTTCTACTCCGACGTATGTTATTGCGTAGGCAGGGATGCGATAAGATTTTGTTATAACTGAATACCTTTTGGGTGCATGAATGCCACCCACAATGACAATTGAATGCATAAAATTGTAAATACAGTCAACGGAAGATTTTCTGGACACCCCATTTTTCGGACATGCCCGGTAGTTCGGACGCCTTCGCGGCACCACCACGTACCCCATAGTCAACAGTATAATATCTGAAATTTCGGACAAAAACCTCCGCCGTCCAATTTTCCAGGAGTTTTTGCCATGACCGCAGGTCCGAAACTGGATTAATAGAAGCCACCACTGCCGCCATTTTGATTATCACACCGCCTCGAACCGGCGCTTTCGCACGCAGTTCCATTGAGCCGTAGCCACCACTGTGGCAACGCTAGACCTAGCGACTGCTACATTGGCTTCCAAGGTTTTTGCTCTTCGGTGCCATCTTTTTCATTAAAACAATTCGCTGCTTTTAGCAATGGCGCCGAACACCGCCTTTGTAATCCTCGCCAGTCAGGTCCTCGCCAGTGGCTTCGAAGCTCGCAAAGCACGACGCGTTGCGTAATTCCGGTTCCCGAAAGTCAGCTTCGCCTCAATACAGTAGTGTTACGCGGTGAAGCATACCACAAGTTCGAAGTGAAAATTCTCACGGGACATGGTATGTGTTTATAATTATAATTATGTATTCCTTAATTATACACGCGTGCACCCGCTGTCTCCTATGACAGTATGAGCACCGATACACCTAATTAGTGTACTGGCAGGCCTTCAGAGCTATTTCGGATGTGCCTGGGGCAGTAAAGAGCATGTACAGTGCAGTCCACTTATAACGATATCAAGAACGAAAAATTCGTTCGTTATAACCAGTCATCTCTCTATCTGGACTGCCGAAAATAAAAATGCGAATACATCTTTGCAGTCCTGAAACCAAATTTGCCACTTGCGATAAAAATATCGACGTTGTAGAAAGTAGGCTGTGAAAAATAAAGCGTTTATTTATCTCTAAATAGCGTATCAATCGTTAGGCACGCTGAAATAGTCAGAAATTTGCACTTGCTTTCGCAGAAGTTTCGGATTTGCAACCACTATGTGCATAATTTAGCGTGCATGAAATCAATGAGCGACTCGATCGACGACATCGCACAACACCGCCTTCTGTCTGAACTATCGCCCTGTCGGAGTTCTCTTCGCAGAACGAGGCAGTATTATCAGCACTCAGAAACTCCTCCATCGAAGCACCGCCTACAGTATTTGATCGTCCGTAGTGACGTGCTCCCAGAGTTCGGACTCCACCGTGCTGGTTTCGCCCATAGAGGTTTCGTCGGGGCGCACGAAGCCCGCCTTTTCCATTGATCGGCATGGCCGCTGCTTCTAGTCTTCATGATCGTGGTGCTCCTGGTTTTCATGATCGTTGATATCATCGACTACGTGAGCTTGTACTTTGAGTCTTGCTAAATTTGCAGCTTCGTCTCGAGAGACACAGCTTTGCGCTTTGTCGGCGCACCTCCCACTACTTGCGTGTCGCATTTCCGCACTCGCTGAGAGATGGAGGTTGTAAAGGGAGCGTAGGCCACGTAGGCGCTGCTTGCTTATCGCTTTCTTCCCCCTCTTCTCTTCTCTAGATGCACGCACGACCTCCAGCGACACAGACGCAAAGTCCACGACGCAGATGCAAAGCAGCTGGCGCCATCTTGTGCATGCTGCGCCAACTTGCGATGCTCTCCGTGGCATGCTCCATGACTTTCGTTTGCAATCAGTGCACGGGTGGGATGCGCTGCGCAGTAATGGCGGCAGATACGAACTCGCCTAGGCAAACTTTTACCCCACCTCAATTAAGGGCAACTTAGGAACGCAAATTTCACGATTATTCTGCATGAAAAACGCTGCGCAGAAGCAAAATTGTGATAGTTATATCTGATATGTGGGGAATAACATCGTATATGAGTACTTTTTCTCATAGACCTAATGCATAAGTTGGTACTATCAAGTCAACTCATCGTTATAACCGATATATCGTTATACAGTAGAACCCTGCTGATAACGTTTTTCACGGGACCGTAAAAAGAAAACGTAAGAGCCGGGAAACGGGAAAACTTGAGAAATGGGGGGGGGGTTAGTGTTGAACTGCACACAATATTATTTTAATGCTTACTTGTGAAAAAAAGTCTTAGTTTTGCCCGATAGCCGAAGCATCGATTGCGCTTGCAAATTAGTAGGCACGGGACGGTGTGTGGCGGGCAGGGAGAACATGGAAGGTGTGTGTGCGCGGTTGGCATGCGGGGAGCACGCGACAACGGTCTTTCAGTCCACCCGTTGAGTGGTGGACTGAGAGGGTCGCTATTACACTGGTGCAAGAATCCGACGCCAAAGTGTCGTGTGGGACAAGTTTGATCTTGTGGTGGACAGTGACACACTGGCACCTGTCGGATATGTGCGATGATAGCTTGCAAGTCCTTCCTTGCTGATGCTTCATTAAAGTGTGGCCCTTCACACCTGCAAAGGCACCCATTGTAGGGTCTGAAACATGCCCTTGGGGTAAAGGAAAGACAACACAGCTACTGCAGACAATCACAAGGGCATTTATTGCAGCTTTCATACATCATTGCCAGGTAGCCGAATGACTAACATGCCGACAGGTGCAGACGCATTGCGGGAGTCCAACTAACCGCGACAGGATATCGAGCGAATATGTTTGCCCCCAAGCTAGACACCAACACGTAATCGTTTGTGTGTATGGTCACTCAAACGATGGCACATTGCAACGATTGTGTTCGTCCATCCCGGTGTCCCGCTTTGAAGCCTTTCTCAGGACGGTCCTATGAAGTGTGTCAGCCAGCTTGCGAGAAGGACCGTGCATGCTGCCTACACCAAGCTGAAGAGGAAGAGGCTAGTCCCTTTTGCGCCTGAGTAATCCGCTGTTAGGTGGCGTTAGCAGCACCCAGCTACTCGGTGAAGCCCAATTACAGGAGATGCAAGAGCCATGCGGCGAAACAACATAAGGGGGCTCAAGAGAGTCGAGTGTCCCCACACCTTTTAAAGCAGTGGAATGTCCAGAAATCGCAAGTATACTGAAGTTTTTAAAATGCACAAGGTGCACTTGTTCCAGCAACAGTGAAAGAAAATTTATCACTTAGCATAGTATCCTTCTGCGCTCAGCTCTATATCGTCAGGGGCTATGGTATTGTGAAGCTAGTCGAAGAACTAATGAACATTGGTGGGCGTCAGATGCAGGAGTAATTCTCCCTCATTGTACAGCAGTAAGAAAGTTGCAGAACTTGGCACAAAGGCCATGTGCCAGCTCAGGTTTGAAATTCTGGCAGCCATAAGCGAGAGCCGATGCATGATTATTATTGTGGGCGTGAACATTAGGGCATGAACAGTATTTGTGCTTTACAGCCCTATGACCGATTGAACTGTTGCACCCATTTGCTGAACAGTCCTCCGCTACACTTTTGCCAAGGAATTCATTGCAGAAGTGGCCGCTTTGATTCACAAGAGCTTTCGGATTGTGGAATGTCTTGGTCAAATTTCTCAAACAATGTGGATTAGCCAGTCTGCTCAGCAGTGGAGTATTGCTGGAGGTTCCAACACAATGGAACTTGAAACTTGCGATGCTTAGATCTATATTCAGCCAGTATGATGATACAGAAGTGATCAAAGAAGACAGATGACTTAGACATAGAGAAGACATGGATGAGAAAAGAAAACAAGGGACCATGCTGCCACAGAAGCCATGAACAAGAATGTGCTGAGGGATCAGATCACTTTTTTAGAGCCATTTGAAAAAGCTTCACGTGCACTTGAGGCGGACGGAAGTCCAATGTGATGTAGTGACGTAGGTTGCCCTGGCAGCAGGAATGCGACCAGCACATCGACACGGCCGCTCTGTCTGTCTCGCAACAGCAAGTGTCTGGCACTAGAGGAACTCGGGAGAGAGTGAGAGAGAGAGAGACAACTTTATTAGAGTGGGGAGCTAGTTCATGGGCTCCTCAGGAAGGCCAGAGCCTCCATGCTCGGGATTGCGCAGTGGCTAAAATTGTTTGTATCATCCGCCGCGGTGTGAGAAACGGTTCGCAACGTCAAATTTACCATGTTGTGGATGTGCGTCGGGACTTCTGAAAAATTCGCATCATCCCCAAATTTATATCATTCATGATCGTATCACCAACATTATACTGTAGTTCTCCAATATTGAGTTGAGATGACATCAGTGTATCATATTCACTGCCGTGGGTAACTTCCATGGAGGAAGGAAAGCTTGTGAGGCCCCTGCCCTGCCTGCTGTGTTGGAGCCGCACCAGACACTAACGGATGCAGCTGCTCGCCGTGCTGGTTCAACAACATGGCACCTAGGATGACGTCAGTGTAAGCCGTCTATATGTACAATCCAATGGTGCATCAGATGCGACTGTTAAGCAGCTGTGATGACACGTTGCTTGCTGTTATTTGCCATTATCAGAACTAAGTTCCAAAAATGTTTTTGCCACTTCAGAGACGCTGCTAAAAATAAAAAATTGGAAGGAAAACAATATCTACCGACGCAAAATTAAGGTATGATGAGGAATCGAACTTTGGTCCGCAGCATAGCAGGCATAGGCATTACTTCAAAGCCACCGTTGGAGTTCGAGCATGCTTCAAGTTGAAGCATGCACTGCAGTGTGCAAGTAAAAGCCAAATAAGAAAAATCGTGGCATGATGCAGTGGCATAGTGGCTTTAGCATTGAGATGGGAGGCAAAATGTCTGTCTACCGTGCATTGAGAACGTGGTAAGGAATCCCAGGGGGTCGAAATTAATCCAGAGTCCCCGACTACAGTATGCCTCATACTTATAGTGTGACTTGGGCACGTAACACCTCGGGATATCATTTTTGAGAAATCGTGGTCCTACGCTTTACTGAAAAGCCAGTAAAATCGGACATTGCTAGTGCCAACAGGTTCACTGCAGAAGTACTTGCATCACAAAGTGCAGGAGTTCTGCCACGAGAAATTGAGCTAGTTGGTGTCAATTCATCTTGCATCTGGCAAACCACTGACAAACATAATGGCACCAGACAAGCTCTGTTGTCTCCTTTTGTTATTACAGGACGATACAGGATATTACAGGACATTGCAGGACGAATGCTAAACTTTGGCAATGTACTGGCCACATTGTTCTGAAAGGCCATCCTGCCGAGAATGAAATGGGTATCTCTAACTGTTTTTTGTGTTGCGTTGTCCAGGGAGGAGGCATTCGTGCAGACACCAGAAGCCCTGGAGTCTGTGGCATTCCTGCCGGATGGCCAGCGGGTGGTTGGCGGGGCTACGTCGGGGCGTGTCTACCTTTATGACCTGCGTAACACCCGACAGTCGCCACCATTGTGCTTGGTGCCCACACCAAGCCTGTCACGGCCATAGCAACCATGCACAGTGTACAGGCAGAGGAGCAGGTGAGGGCATCTAACATGACATGTGCGAGTGTCTCGCTCATCTCTTCACTGCAAGCTGTCACATGCACACCTACAAAAATTGTGCCGTCATGCCACACAGTCGTGTAGATAGCAATACAGTAAAAGCTCGGTAATTCCAATTTTGCAGGGATGTCACGAAACTTTGAATTATACATAATTCGAGCTGGAAAACGCAAGAGCCGAGAAATTGGGAAAATTGAGAAATTAGAGTAGTCGTGAACTGCACACAATTTTATTTTAATTCTTACATTTGAAAAAGTCGCAGTTTGCACGAAAGCCGAAGCATCGATTGTGATAGCAAATTAGTAGACAGCTATACAAAGTATGGATAGTAGTTTTATCGTCCGTGTAAACTTGTAAACAAGCACGGTGTCGGCGCGCACAGGCAAACATGAACACGTCACACTCGATGAGCACGGGCACTCGCTGTCGAAACACTGGCGTGAGCGATGTTACCTGCGTGCGTTCTATCACTTAAACGCAGCGCCGAAAACACACGACAGGCACGAAGCTACGAGCCGCCTACGCACCTACACTGCCTAGACTCTGCCCCTAATGCAGATCGCTTTCAAGATACGGCCCGCGCGACCTTGTGCCGCCGCGCAGTACGCAATTGATGCCAAAGTATGCCGCCGCCTGCCATCCCTCCCCCCGTTGCCTAGAGAGCGATGGAAGAAGGCGTGGTTTCTCCCTGCTTTTCTTTGTTGCGTGCACGAGATTTAGCTGCGGTTGTCTGCTCCCCTCGCACGCTTTCACTCGCACATACAGCATATGGCGCGCGGCGACAGCGTTATCGCCCTTGGACTTACTACGGAAAACTAGCGCGAAAAAGACGTGGACGAGCAATAAACGACGAACACGGGCACTGTTTGTCGTTTCTTGCTCGACCACGTCTTTTTTGCGCTAATGTTTTCTTAAGATGGAGCCACATCAACTGGCCTAGCTCTCAGTTTTTGATGTTTATAGGGAACATCGATTCGCAAAAACCAATTTCAACGCGTCAGACACCATTCTTAGATAGCAAATGCGGATCTCAAAGGCCATGCTTTTACTGGTGGAAACCGAAAATACGTCATAGGTGTTGCCCCGGGCACTTTGGACGGCCAATCCCATCGTCAGTCAAGCCATCAATCCAAGCGACACGAAAAGTCAACATGGCCGCTCGGGCTGACAGTTCGCAACGCACGATGAGGGAACGCCACAGTTGCGACGCAACAGCAGGGTTACCAATGCATTGGGTCCTATGGGAGCTATGCCGTGACCGGCCGAAAATGACGTAACAGCCGGGAAAACGCAGCACCCGGGAACGTAACAGCGGGGTTTTAGTGTATAATGGATGTGTAGCAAGACTACACTGACTGGTTTGGAAATGTTCGGTAAACTTGCCCAGTTAATACTGGAGAAGTCAGAGTAGCTGTTGGGAGCATTCATTGTGTTTTGTGAACTTTTTTTTTTCGGTATTGTTGTGAACTTGGAAAGTTCTCAAGGCTAGACATTTTTATTATAATTGTGATATACATTTATTTATTGCAAGTGCAATAAAACTAGTCATTTTTGTAAATGTTAGGGTAACGAAATCCTACTTTGGATGCCATTTTGAGTCCTTCAAAACCTGTGACAGGTCCTGGAAATTCCTGGAATGTCCTTGAATTTTTGCCTTGGAAACCTGTATGAACCCTGCAACATGAGCGAACGTTTTGCACCATGTCTTGGAAACTTGAGATTACGCAGCCACCAACTCTAGATTAACGGAAACACAATGTGCATCAAAGCACCAATGGTCTCGGCTCAACCTTTGCACTTGCCGCAGATTACCTCCAAGATAAGGCACCTGGTTCGCGTGTGAGGAGGAGACTCGCTTTGGGGGAGAGGCCCTTTCCCCATCCTCCTTGTATAGAAGGAATCATCAGCTTTAGTGTTTCTTTGAGCGCTGCGAGCTGCCGCGTGCCCTGTGGCATCTGCAAGTTGTTTACCGATGCGATAAATGGGCAGCTGTACTTTCTGCCTACTGCGCCCGGTGCACGTGCTTTGACGGCGTTTTTGCCACTTCTCATGCGGAAGGACGCTTGAAACAAAATTTGCCTCGGCCACATTTTTATTTTTTTGCTAGATTTACTAGCTTTACTAGCTACCTGCTTGAATGGCCTAAAACTTAGTTAGATCGTCACCATATCATGAGATTGCTTTGTTAAATCGAAGGAAAAATACATGGTTTTCAATGAAACTAAGACCGGGAAATGAAAATAGCTAGTTACATCGCAAATTTCGTTAAATCAAGTTCATTGTATCGAGGTTTGACTGTACGTTACGACCCCACGGGGTAGTGGTAACTTCAGAAAATGTGTGCAGGTTCGTGGGCTCTAGAAGCTGTGGCTGTGTCTAGGGTTTTGATTTTCAAAACGATTGTATAACCACTCTAGTGATGTGTAGTAATCACCACCGCTTTGCTTATCGGCGGTTTCTCCCCTTCATCAGCAACATTTTCAATTTGCGCCCTCTGTTGGCAAGTAGAGATGCTGACTCATTTAGATTTCTTCACTCTGCTCTTAACTGTTTGTCTCGTCTTTGCATGTAATGATTACTTGTGTGTTGCTGCTCTGCAATACACAAGCTATGCAAGTAAATGCGAACATAGGAGTCGGCAATAACTTGCAGATGTAAGCCACTGGTTGCAGAACTGAATATGGCAAATCAGTTCTGCAGAAGCCCCCAAGGTGGAGCTTCTTAAAGGAAGACGAAATTGTCATCTACCCGACTTTAGCACCATCCCTTCGTAGCTTCCTGCTCTGTTGGTGGATGAAAGTAGTCCTTTTCATGCACCATCCTGATTCATGCAGAACTGATTTTCCAAATTCACTGTCCCTGCTCTTCGAGTTGTCAATGCATTCGCCCTCCTATCTCCACGATCTGCTAGCCTCCTGGTTAGTTCAGATGGCAGAGCGATTGCTCGGAAAGGATGTTGGTCTTGGGTTCGATTCTCGGTCCAGGATGAATTTTTATTAACTACGAGGCTTCTTTCTGAGCAACCTGTATAGGTTCATTATAGCTTCGTGCTACACTCGGGTGGATGACATTTTTTTTTTCGTGTTTGCGGAAATGTCGCTAGGTGTGGCACGGTGGTAAGTAGGTTATATTTGTGACACCTTCCTTTGCAATAATCATATTTTGCGACATTTATGTACAAGATTTACTGTTACATTGAATTATACAGGATGTACACTTATATCTTTCACACGTGACTTACTATGTCTTGGTTGCAAATCTCTAGCATCTGTAGCATTGCCTGCGGTGTATGAAACAATGTGATCAACACTAAATAGAACATTAGAAGGGCCTTTTAATCGGGGTGCTTCTGGAAATGCTGAAAACTCGCTCCAAACTTTGTGGAAGCCGGCGACAGCTTTGATGCACGCATTGGAGCAATTTTCACTGTCATAGCACCGCTGAAACCAGCACGACGGAAGCAGTTTTGGGTTTTTTCTTCAATGTCAGGCCGCATGCTGGGGAGAATGCGGAGCATTCTCCCCAGCATCTGGCCTGACATTAAACCTTTGAGAATAAACTCGATAATTTCCAGCTTCACGGCAGTCGAAGAGGCCCAGTGCCTCCTCAAGTTGTCTAGTGACATGATGCCTGCCTGTTATCTCTCCTGCATACGTGTGACGCATAGTTTCTTGGTCAGGTATGAGGGTAGTGAGAGAAGTTTCTCTATCCTTGATAGCATTGCCTGCTACACATGTATGAAACGGAGTACAGGAGGTGGCAACAGTTTCGTACCACGTTACTTGGTGTAAGCACGCACGACATGACAAATGAATGCCAATGATTGGTGGATGAAGCATCCTTGTTACCTTCGTTGCATTTGCCGACGCACTCTTATCAGCGACTACCGATGCTGCTGCATGGGTGGCCATTAGGTGGTGCTGTTTTGTCTGTTCGTTCTTCTGTCTGCTGTTGCACTGTTTATTTTTACAGTGGATTGCCAACTAAGCCCAGTCACACATTGCTTCAACATAAAGTGGTGCTGTTTGTGTGCAGATGAATGGCGTTCGTCAGTGCCAGCACTGCCAGTGGGAAACCTGTAGCTGCCGCCAGCACTGGAAGAGTGCAGTGCGAGATCAAGCTTCCAGTCCGGTTTTCCCTGGGCTCTGGTGAGTGCAAAGCACGCACTGCGTAAAATACATTAACTCTGTCGAACAGAAACATACCTGCCAACTCTCGAAGTGAGTAAATGAAGGGCTCGTGAGTAGTTTACGAATTTCACTTCCATACAACAAGTCGTTAATTTTACAGGAGTGGGACGTATTTGTCCCACTGACACTAAATGTCTTTTTTCTTCTTTCTTCCTTTTTTTTTTTTCTTCAAAAGTGGGACTCATTGTCCCACTGATCCTCTGGGGTCTCCATGCAAAATTGTCTGGCCAGTTCTCTTGTGAAATGAACCGAAGTGCGACGGGCAATGCAGCACAGCACAAATCACACGGGAAAAGTTTTTTTGCGCACTTCTTTCCCATTCGTCGAACAGCATCAGCACCTTCTTTGCATGCATTTACATGGCTGAGTGTTACATACTAGCCATCAGCTCAAGATACTGAAATGGGTGCTTATTATGAGCTAGAGCTGTAAATGTAAATCCATGAAAGAGGAATAACTTATCGCACATCTTGAGAACTTTCCTCTCACAAGCAAATATGGGCCAGATCCAGGAAGCGTTCCAACGATGGAAACAATTTTTCCAGCTCTATCACACGTATTGCCACTCAGTACCCACTTCCAAAGCTATTCTGGCATAAAGTCAACCTTTCGATAGAAGGCAGCACCTAACAAATGAGATTAATCCGTCCCCTTGCTACTGAGAAGCATTCTCGCGCACATCACATAGTGGTCCTACAAAGGGTTCCCCACAATTTTATTGCATCTAAATGTGGGTGGATGATGTTGATATTTAATTAGAAATGGAGTTTAGCGGGTCATGTAGTGCTGCAGAGGCAAGATAGCAGTAGTCTATTAGGGTAACATAATTGATTACCAAGAAAGGCAAATGCAAGGGAGGCAGAAGAGGATTTGAAGGAGTTTCATCAACTTCGAAGTTATAAGAGAGTCTGAGGTAATTGGAGATTATTGGGGAAAGCTTTATCCTGCAGTAGACTTGATAAGGCTGATGATCATATTGCATTAACAACACTACGCACAACTGTAGCTGCAATAATCAAGATAAACAGGAGCGCAGACTCCGCTGCCGTGTAACACATTCGCTCAGGACAAACCGTGCAACGCGGATGCCGGGGGTCTAGTCTCTCTTCCCCGCTCCTCTTCACGCTTTTGCGCATGTCTTCTCCCTTGTGCTGCCAGCCGACTATTCTCGACGCTTAGCGCCATCTCTTCGAGGCGCGTGGAAATCACTCACAGCTTGCTTCCATGTGCGCATGCTCTGAGTGGCGGAGGCTGGCGACGCAGAAGGGGCAGTGCGGCCTGCGTAGAGCGTGTCGTCTGCTACAAACGCAGGCACTCAGCTAGGGCACCTGAACCGTTTCTGTTTGACAGCAATCAAAGATAAAAATATATGCACACAGATAATAAAAGCGCAAATAAAACGTATGGTACCACTTTTTCTGCACGTATGCGAAACATTTTTACATGTCCTTGAAGGAAACAGACAAGCTGTAAAAGCACAACAGAAGTACTTGTTTTACACCTGCGTATGCGAGGGCGTGAAGGTTCAGAATTTTCGTGTTCCACGCTTCTTTACCATGTCTGCAGTATGTTTATTCATGCCTGACTGAACAAGGCACCTTGATACTTGTGCGTGGAGTGATGAGCGACAGGACAGCATTTTTGTCCTGGCTGTAAATCTGGGTATGAAATGGACGCGAGAAGTTTTCGTTCTTCTCGGCGCCATCTGATCTTCAGATTGTGCACCAGTGGCGCAAAAATTCCCTAAAGTAAGCGAGCACTTAAAACAATGAACAAAAATGTGCGCGACACTTCGAGAAGCACTGTATTTTGGATAGGTACTTCAGCGAACACAAAAGTAATGTCCTACTAGATGTAAGGAAAATACCTTGACCTCGTTCCTTCAATTTTGAGGGAAGCCTGGCACAGGCGGTCGTCTGTCATTGCTTTAGACCGCACCAACTGCCATTATATCTCTTTCCATTTGCTAGATTTTCTTTCCGTCTTAGATTCTGTAATTCGTTATTCTGTTCCTGTGCCTTGATGCTGAGTG